>NC_091287.1:90349031-90649031 GCF_032444005.1 Ranitomeya imitator | reverse complement strand
TTGGGTTATTGTCAGATCACTGTATGTGCTCTGACTTCTATGTCCATTGTGGTACTGAATTACCAGCCATAACAGCAAATATCTCTATGGAGCATCTTATGGGGCCATAATCAGCATTTGTGAAGCATTATACGAGGCAAATGTGTCTATGGAGCATCTTATGGGGCCATAATCAGCATTTATGCAGCATTATACGGGGCAAATGTGTCTATGGAGCATCTTATGGGGCCATAATCATCATTTGTGCAGCATTATATGGGGCAAATATCTCTATGGAGCATCTTATGGGGCCCTAATAAGCATTTGTGCAGCATTATATGGGGCAAATGGCTGTATGGAGCATTTTATAAGGCCCATCATAAACTGTATGGAGCATTATATGGGGCGTATTTTGTATGGAGCATCTTATCAGGCCCATCATGAACTGTATGGAGCATTATATGGGGCTCCTGATTCAATATGGATATTCTAAAACACTTAACCTACTGACATCTCAAATTTGACTTTTATTTGTATCTATTTTTATTTTTCACATTTACCGGTAGCTGCTGCATTTTCCACCCTAGGCTTATACTTGAGTCATTAAGTTTTCCCAGTTTTCTGTGGCAAAATTAGGGGTCTCGGCTTATACTCGGGTCGGCTTATACTCGAGCATATACGGTAAATAAAAAGTGGTCAAAGATTCATATGTACATATCTATTCCATAAATGACCTTTTCTATTATTTATCAATAAAGAGTATTTTTTATTTACTTACTGAGGTCTGCATATAGAACTTTATATTCAGTAATAGGAAACTAAAAATGTAGCAAAAATGCTATAGTACCACCAAAAGTGAAAAAAAATGTGAAAAAATTCAAAAAAGAGCAACAAAAGCATTATAAAAAGAGCAAAATTGCTACTGACACCTGTAGAAAACATGCAGAAAAACTGCAGAGAAAAAAACACCACTTTTCCTCATGAAGAAATATGGCCTTTCCGGGTATAAACCCTTTATGCAAAAAATGTCCTCCTGATTTTTATTTAGTGACACATTATGTAAGGGCCATTAGCATTAATATGTAAGGCACATCTGATTTAGAGGTTACATCAATATTTGTTTGAATACTAAGAGAGATTATGCAGTTAATATGAGGGGGAAAAAAATCCTGACTGAAACGATTCCCATAAATCAATGTAATGTCTTTTTAGCAGCATTTCAAGAAACTATAAAACATTACAGCGGAGTTCAGTTTAAGTAAAAACAATTAGAAAGATAATGATATTTGAGAAACGTGTTTCCAATCTAGTAGCTGAATTTCACCTATTTCACTCGTCTGCCACAGTAAAGATTGGATTGGATTCTTCAGACTCCTTCCACTTGGCATCCAGGCGAACGCTCGGATGACCTTAAAGTGAGAAAAAAAAAGAAAATGTCTGTTTATGGGCTGCAAATCTTATTGGAAGGTGTCTGGCACTCGGCCAGTCAGCCATTCTTCCTGGTCTACTTGACAGACCTGCATTAGCTGCAAAGTAAGTGATTGGCAGATCCAATCACAGATGTTTAGCTCACAGGAGACAGAGGACCTCTCTTTGTCAATGTTCCACCAAACAAAAACTTTCCTCCATTGGTATAAATGCTATCAGCACTGTATCCTTTACAAATATCCAGCCGCTATTGCAAGGCTCATCTCAAGGATTTCTACCTTGCAGCAACGTGATTGACAATAATTAGGTTTTGGCTGTCTTCTATCACAGGAACACACAGGAAGCCATGTTCTGCCCTCATACATTTATTTTAGAAGCACTATTGATTTCTTCTTCCACATTTTAAAAAGGTCATGACAATGATTTTACTTTCGGAGGGTGCTAAGTGAAAACGGTTTGGTAATATGATATCAAAGGCTCTTTTCTTCTAACGCTGTCCTCTTGTCTTTTGTGGTGAACACACAGTAGGGTCATTAAAATGGCACCAGATATTCTGAGCAAGGACTTACTGAGAAATGCTACACAAAATGAAAAGGTTGTTTCTAGCGCCTGTGAATGTGTTTTATAAACATAAGTATTGCATTTGAATGAGACATTAATTTATCTTGTAATACAAGTCAATCGGGAAATTACAGAATCATTTAAAAGTAGTGAAAATCCGTCAATCGAGTCAGTGAGTTGACTCCCTAAAACAAGTACCGTAACTATTCTAGCAGTCAGTGGTGTACATAGGAAAGAAGGGATCCACAGAAAAGATCAAAATAAGTCCCAATATGGTGCTGTTTTTTTCCATCAAGAGCAGTGATGGTAATTGCTTATTTACTCCATCTATACCTTTTCCATGACTATTAGGACAATTTAGCTTTTTGTTTTATAATGCTGTAGTTTCTCTGGAGACGGGAGTTCTACACAGATATTTTCCACCCAGTAGCAAAGTTAGTGGAAACAGCTAGGGCTGAGCTGCATATCTCCATAGAATCCTCGCAGAGGCGTAGCTAGGGTTTTGGTTCGGGGGGGTGAAACTTCTGAGTGGGCCCCTAACTGGGTATCCTTGATTACAACTGGGTGACGCACCCTAATAGTGGAGGAGAACCTCAGTAGATGACCGTTCTATTACTGAAGATAATCTGTATATAAAGACCAACATAGATATTACCGCCATATGGTCAGTGGTAGATACCAGCCCTACAGAACATATAAGAGATCACAGCACAGTTACAGATAATGTCTTACCGCTGACGTTCTTTCTGATGGAGTCGTTCACTTTTCCCATCTTTCCCATTTGGCCCAGACCGACATGACAACTTCCTCCACCCAGGACTCGGCTGCAGAGATTACAACAAAGACACGTTTCACTTCTCACATTCCAGCTATCACCAGCTATTCCCAACCTGCACAAACTCCTTATCCTGCTGATACCCCAATACTGAGCCGCTGCTGCCGTATGTGTCCCTATTACTGCCCTGATACCCCAATACTGAGCCGCTGCTGCCGTATGTGACCCTATTACTGCAACTGCTGTGTGGTTCTCTGTGCCCTCTAAATTCTAAAGCAACTCTCTACAATATAGTAATGCCGGGTGCAAGTGCCCTAGAAAACAGTGCCCATATTTTGCTCCCTAGAAAGTAATAATGCCCTGTGTGCTCCTTTGACAGTCACAGTAACCTGAGTTCCCCTATAACAATAAGTGCCCACTTTACATTTAATAATGTCCAGATTCCCCCCCCCCGTATAGCTCCCCTACACACAGTATGATGCTCTCTTATTATTATTATTATTTATTGTTATAGCGCCATTTATTCCATGGCGCTTTACATGTAAGGAGGGGTATACATAATAAAAACAAGTACAATAATCTTAAACAATACAAGTCATAACTGGTACAGGAGGAGAGAGGACCCTGCCCGTAAAGGCTCACAATCTACTTATACACAGTATAATGCATAGTACCACCCACACAGTATACTGACCCTTTAGTAGCACCCAAACTGTTTGATGCTCCAACACTGTATGATGGCCCCTTCACTTTAATCCCCACACTGTATGATGGCCCCCTCACTGTAATCTCCACACTGTATGATGGCCCCCAAGATAGCCTCAATGTAGTATAATGCACCAGATCGTCATAAATATAGTGTAATGCACTCCCCATAGGCCTACTCTATATTGTATAATGCACCCCCATAGGAAGACTCTATAGCACAAGGCAGCATCCCCATAGGCAGACCCTGTAGCACAAGGCAGCACCCCCAAAGACAGACCCTATAGCACAAGGCAGCACCCCCATAGGCAGACCCTATAGCACAAGGCAGCACCCCCATAGGCAGACCCTATAGCACAAGGCAGCACCCCCATTGGCAGACCCTATAGCACAAGGCAGCACCCCCATAGACAGACCCTTTTAGCACAAACATATCTAACGGTGGCTTATCAACAGAGAGAACATAATGGCTGAGTATACTGAAGATCAACATGATCAATTCGACTGTTCTCCAACATTATTTGTTGGAGCAGAGTCAGGAGGGTGCGCAGGTGTATTTAAAGTAATTTATGATCAGCGTTCAGATAAAAAAGAATTTATTAGGATATAAATGATAATATACATACATATACTGTATATATGTTTACTTATTTATTTATTTATATGAATCTATTTAAAAAGTTCATTTGTTCAGATATCATCCAAAATTTTCAAGGACATTCGTCAGTGGGAAGTTGGGTGCTGCATGGATTCCATAAGGTTATCCTACCCTTAAAGGGAACCCATCTGCTAATTCATGCTCCCTGAACTATGCTGCCCAATCGTCTCTTGTACTACTAACATCTATGTTCTACTCTGAAATGTGGTGAAGTGGCTCGTTCGTCCAAGAGCTAAGTGGTGACGTCACCTGTTCGTGAGACAGACACTAGCAGGGGCCAAACCCGACGCGTTTCGAGGGAACAGTCCCTCTTTCTCAAGGTACCTTGACAGGTGACATCACCACTTAGCCACACCCCCCGCTCGCTACGCAATTGCATTGCGGCGCCATCGGCCGAGGCTGCCTGTCAGTACATCCTGCTGCAAGCGTGCAGGGTTTTTTTTCACCACGGGAGGACGCTCTCTTAGATCTGTGTGCTACAGGCTCCGCTTCCCCCCAGCAATGCGGACGGCACAAGCACAGCAACAGAAAACCTTTACCTGGTGGACATATCGGCTACTATCCTGTGAGTAAATTACTGAGGAATCATTTACTTCACAGCCATTATTGCTTCACTTTCTCTCCAGCGTGGCATCTTAATTTGGTATTTTTGATTTATTACTGGTCGACAGGGGTGCACACACAACCTGCCTAGGTGCCTGCAGCTTCAGTGGTACAGCCTAGCGCCAGTGTGCTTTTTGTATTGTTTTAAGACTTAATACTTGGTGGCAAAACCCTTGTTGGCAAGCACAGCAGTCAGATGTTTTTTGTAGTCGATGAGGTTTGTGCACATGTCAGGAGGAATTTTGGTCCACTCCTCTTTGCAGATCATCTCTAAATCATTAAGATGTTGAGACTGTCGCTTGGCAACTCGGAGCTTCAACTCCCTCCATAAGTTTTCTATGAGATTAAGGTCTGGAGACTGGCTAGGCCACTCCATGACCTTAATGTGCTTCTTTTTGAGCCACTCTTTATGATTCGTAGGGGATCAAATACTTATTTCTCACTGCAAAATGCAAATTAAATGTATATCATTTATACAATGTGATTTTCTGGATTTTATTTTTGATATTCTATTTCTCAGTGATAGTGAAGGCGGCAAGGACCTGCCTCTTTGACTAGTCACCTTGTTCTTGGTCAGTCTCTCAACTATGTTTTTCTCTGAAACAGCAGTTAAGGTACCGTTACACTAAGCGATTTACCAACGATCACGACCAGCGATACGACCTGGCCGTGATCGTTGGTAAGTCGTTGTGTGGTCACTGGGGAGTTGTCACACAGACAGCTCTCCAGCGACCAACGATGCCGAAGTCCCCGGGTAACCAGGGTAAACATCGGGTTACTAAGTGCAGGGCCGCGCTTAGTAACCCGATATTTACCCTGGTTACCATTGTTACCATTGTAAATGTAAAAAAAAAACACTACATACTCACATTCCGGTGTCTGTCACGTCCCTCGCCGTCAGCTTCCCGCACTGACTGTGAGGGCCGGCCGTAAAGCAGAGCACAGCGGTGACGTCACCGCTGTGCTTTACGGCCGGCGCTCACAGTCAGTGCGGGAAGCTGACGGCGAGGGACGTGACAGACACCGGAATGTGAGTATGTAGTGTTTTTTTTACTTTTACAATGGTAACCAGGGTAAACATCGGGTTACTAAGCGTGGCCCTGCGCTTAGTAACCTGATGTTTACCCTGGTTACCCGGGGACTCATCGCTGGATCGGCGTCACACACGCCGATTCGGCGATGACAGCGGGTGATCAGCGACCAAAAAAAAGGTCCTGATCATTCCCAGCGACCAACGATCTCCCAGCAGGGGCCTGATCATTGGTCGCTGTCACACATAACGATTTCATTAACGATATCGTTGCTACATCACAAAAAGCAACGATATCGTTAAAGAAATCGTTATGTGTGACGGTACCTTTACTGTTTAGCAAATACCTATGAAGGACTCTTTTCTACAGAAGATATGCAAACCAGATGGTATAGAATTGGTCCAAGGGTTAGAGACTAGAATATGATGCTCTATTCTTATCTAAGGCTAATAAGATAAGATTGATTTGGGTCTGACTACTAGATCCTCTACCAGTAAAGGTACCGTTACACTAAACGACTTACCAACGATCACGACCAGCAATATGACCTGGCCGTGATCGTTGGTAAGTCGTTGTGTGGTCGCTGGGGAGCTGTCACACAGACAGCTCTGTCCAGCGACCAACGATCAAGGGAACGACTTCGGCATCGTTGAAACGATGCCGAAGTCCCCGGGTAACCAGGGTAAACATCGGGTTACTAAGTGCAGGGCCACGCTTAGTAACCCAATATTTACCCTGGTTACCATTGTAAAAGTAAAAAAAAAAAACACTACATACTCACATTCCGATGTCTGTCACGTCCCCCGCCGTCAGCTTCCCACACTGACTGTGTCAGCGCCGGCCGTAAAGCAGAGCACAGTGGTGACGTCACCACTGTGCTTTACGGTCGGCGCTCACAGTCAGTGCAGGAAGCTGATGGCGGGGGATGGGACAGACATCGGAATGTGAGTATGTACTGTTTTTTTTTTTTTAACTTTTACAATGGTAACCAGGGTAAATATCGGGTTACTAAGCGTGGCCCGGCGCTTAGTAACCTGATATTTACCCTGGTTACAAGTGAACACATCGCTGGATCGGTGTCACACACGCTGCCGACCCAGCGATGACAGCGGGTGATCAGCGACCAAAAAAAGATCCTGATCATTCCCCAGCGACCAACGATCTCCCAGCAGGGGCCTGATCGTTGGTCGCTGTCACACATAACGAGATCGTTAGCGGGATCGTTGCAACGTCACAAAAAGCGTGACGTTGCAACGATATCGTTAACTAAATCGTTATGTGTGAAGGTACCTTAAGATGATTCAAAAGGCCACAGTGCTCTCTGGTCTCCTTCATTGTTTACCTGGTATAACTCCATGCATTTTGCAGTGACTGTGCCTAGTATTGCAGCTCAGTTTATTTTAGGTGAGTAGGACCAAACTGCAGATTGTTCCACTACAAGGTGCTTGAAGTTGTGCCTGGTGGACAAGAAAGGGAGATTCGGCACTTGCTGGAGTGCTGTAACTGCTTGAATAAGACCATCTATGGGATTTCTGATAGTTTTATTGTTCTTTTGATCTAATATTAATGGTCTACCCTAGGGATGTCAACAACATAACGGATATACATTTTAATATTTTGTGAGGCCGCATGTCTTCCATGAGCTCCACTTTACGTTGGTAGACTTTTAATAAATATCCTCATTAGACTTGAATGAAAGGTCTCTTTCTATATAGATGATATGTAACTACTTCTAATCCTTCTGCCATTTCACATTTATGCTTAATTTTCTACATCTCTAACATGAATACATTTTTATTTTACCTATATACTATGCACACACTCTCCAGCGTCTTTCTCCTTTGGAAATATGCAGGATCTTTTCTTCTCTTGTTGTATTTCATTCCACTATTCTAGTCTTCTGGCACATTTTATTTTATTAGAATTTCTATGCATTTGTCAAACTAATAGGACATTTTGTAGGCATTTTCCTCTTCTAAGTGCTGTAAGAAGTGCAGGTAGGGCATTGATCCAACTCTCAGCCCAGCAGTGCATTCAGTGGTTTCAAGATTTATATATTCCAGTTAAGAAGAAGTTAAGTGTTCTCTCCTACTTCAAGTGGATCAAATTAATTTTGAATTGAGCTTTGCTTGCTCTAGACATCATCTTACAATCCAAAATTGATACATTCCGTCTGACAAATGGACATCAAAATTTACCCTGTATGTAAGGAGCTGACGGCGGGGGACGTGACAGACATCGGAATGCAAAGATCATGTTTGTTTTAATCATTTTCTTATTGGCAATTGATTACACATGAGTACAACAAATTTTTGACACCCACAAGTATCAGAAAATGTAATGCTTTGATAAAAATAAAGAAGTTTTCAAAATTTGAAAATGTGTAAAAAAGAATTACATGAGTGGTGATGTGGGGTTCAGCAAGGCCAAGACAGCACTTAGCGACAGCTAGCTCTGACATGCGTGGCCAGAAGAGAGAGGCCTTGACGACATCCTGTTGACAAGGAAATGTATGGAAGCTAGTGAGACACGTATCCTCATACCAGCATTTTTCAATGAAAGGCTGTCGACAAAAATTCCCTGGGGTGTGGCAAACCCAACCTCACCAGTTGAGGGTTAAGACTGCAGCAGGACCTTTGGTGACAATATAGTCATGTGAGCATAATATCACCAAAGGTCCTTTACACTGTGCGAGTCTACTCCAGAGAAATTGAAGAGGAGAGAGGCTTGTAAGTCCTCTGTATGCATGTGTGTGTATGTATATACTGTGTGTATATACAGGTGTATATATGTTCTGTGTGTAAATACATGCGTATGTATTCGCCGTGTGTTTACATGTGCGTGTTTGCTATATGTACTGTATATACACATGTATGCATTTGCTATATGTACATGCATATGTATGTATGTGCTGTGTATACAGTATATACATGTGTATTTGATGTCTGATGTGTGTACATACAGGTAAGAAGAAAGGAAGTACAGCACAACCATCCGTTGGTAAAAAATGTTTCCATTTTATTAGTAATCCATTAAAATTAGAAGAAAAAAGTTGGTGAAGAAAATATTAAAAACTCTTACGCTTTTCAAATGGAAAAACCACTCTTAATCATAGCCTAAAGAAAATGAAAAACAAAGCACATATGTATACAAACCAAAAAAAAATAAAAAAATACATAGCAATTAGCCAATCCTGAACATTCAGTTTGCATATACACTCCCACAGAGACTTCACACTGAGAAGGCAGGAATTATTCTTTAGTAAATACCTGTAGAATTTTTTTTTAAATTTTTTGTCCCTAGCGAGAATATCAACCTGTTTAATACAATTCAAGACATCAACAGGTTTGCATGCCTATTGACGATCAAGAGATATTTCTATGAGGAATCTGAATTATCTGAACCATCACCACATAGGTCATCTGCGCTAAATACAAATGAATTTGAGGATAAACTGTTAAATGAACAATAAGCTCTGTTGTCTCTGCAGCAATTGCCTAGTGAGAATGAGAATTATTTTACCTTGTCAAATTCTGATGTTTCTATTACAATAAAAAATCCTTTGTTTTATCCTCTTCAGTCGAGGGTTCCAACATTTTATTTGCTACCTACCTTGGTTGAAAGAGATTTAAAAATTCTTAATGAAAATGTCAAATTTCAATCATATAGTAAAAAATTAAATAAAGAACAGTTTCAAGCTCATAAAGAGATACACTCAAATCCGGACCTTATTATCATGCAATCAGACAAAGCTGGATGTGTTGTGGTGATGGACTCCTCTTTGTATTAAAAGCAGGTCCATTCTATTTTGAACAATGATCAGACCTATAGGCATCTTTTTTCTGATCCTACTATAATTTTCAAAAATGGTTTCTCGCAGTGCCTTGATGAGGGTATTAATTTTTGGTGTTATTACAAACAAATAAAACAATTTTTAGTTTGTCAGAGCACCCCATTCTTCCCATACTTCATGGTTACCTAAAACCCATAAATACGGTTTTCCACTGCCGTTACGTCCAATCAATCATTCGCAAGGGGGGTGCAAGAGTTTCCTAGCCTGGGCCTTTTTTGAGACTGAAATGGATGACCCAACTCATGTTATCTGCCAACTTTGCAAAAAACAACTCAGTAGAGGCACAAATTGCCATAATTTGATTACTACAAGCATTAATCGGCACATGCGCGATCAACATGCCTTAGTCTGGGAATCTCACTGTGCTAAAATGTGAACTATTGGGCCTCACCAACCACCATTTGTCCCATCAACCACATCTGCTGCTTCTTTCTCCTCCATCACCGCGGCAAGTGTTCTCACACAGGTCTCCAGCCACAGAACCTCCACTTCTTTACCCCCTACGGTCGGGGTGAGTGTGAGCCCATCAGCTGTTACAGAAGTGGAGATGCTTGCTGTTTTTGTTTCACCGAGCACACTACATCTTTCTCCACCATAACATCTCCCTCCACTTGCACCTCACTCACAGTCCAGCAGTTTGCCGTGTTCACCCTACTCCACCCTCTGTCTGCAGAGCAGCCAGTCCTCGGTCCTGCAGTTGTAGTCACGTAAGATAATGTTTCTTCATACACATGCCAAAGCTATGAGCTTGAACTCCACCATCTCCAATCTGTTGGCCAGGAAAATGCCACCTTTCCGCCTGGTGGATACAGAGGCTTTCCAAAAGCTGATGGCTGTCGCAGTCTCCCAGTACCAGTTCTTTAAGAAAGCTGTGCCTGCGCTACACCAGCATGTCACAGACAGCATCACCCGTTCCCTGAAAAAATCTAAGTCTGCCAGGGTGCATTTCATCACTGACACCTGGATGTGAAAACATGGGCAGGGGCATTACATCTCGCTCACTGTGCAGTGGGTGACTCTAGTGGCTTTTGGGGCAGTCATGCAAGGGCAGCCCCAAAGTCTTGGAATCTCCAAGGCTTGTGGAACCAACTTCTTTATCTAACAGTTCCTCCACTGATTCTGGCTCTTCCACCTCCTCTTGGGTCTCCACTTGCACCCTCACCCTCTCTCTTAATGAGACATGCGCTCCAACAGTGCAGAGAGAACCCCACCCACCTCTGTACTGTGTAGCCAGGGCTCACCGAAATCAGGCAGTGTTTAAATTAATGTGCCTTGGAGATCACAATCACACAACTCAAGAATTGTGGACAGATATCCAGGCCAAGTTTGAGCAATGGCTGTCTCCATTGAACATGGAGCCAGGGAAGGCCATGTGCAATAACGGTGTGAACCTGGTGGCGGCCCTACTCCAGTTCAACCTCACACATATGTCTTGCATGGACAAAATCCTCAACCTGGTTGTACAGCAATTTCCTCACCACTATCCCAGCCTGTATGCGCTGCTGTAGAAAGCATGGACACTGTGTGCTCACTTCTGCCGTTTGCACTCCACAGGTCATCGCCTTGCATTGCTACAGAAGTTTTCCGGCCAACCAGTTAACCGTTTAATTTGCGATGTGCCGACACAGTGAAATTCCACTTTGCACATGTTGCAGCGACTGTGGCAGCAGCAACGACCCCTAGTGCAGTATGTCCTTTTGCATAGCCCTGGGCCAATGCAGTACAAACATGGTGAAAATCACGCTTGTGGAGTGGGCACAGATGAAGAACCTCTGCACCGTTCTGCACAGTTTCAAAATGGCTACTAAGACAGTTAGTGCTGACGATTACATCATCAGCATCATCACTATTCCGGTCATCTACATGCTGGAGCACACTTTGAATAGTCTGCATGAGGTGGTGGTCCCAGAGGAAGAGGTGGAAGCAGAGAAGGATTCAGAAGGGATAACAATATCTCTAAGCTCCGTACTGTCATCACACAGGCGGGAACCATGGGAGCGTGGATTACAGAGATTGAGTGGGACTCATGATACCAGACAAACTGTTACTGAAGGTGCAGGAGCCAAGGAAGAAATAGAGAAGGACAAGGAAGAAGAGGTGATAGGCGCACCACAGTCAGGAGATGAAGATGATAATGATCCCCTCTCTGTTGTCCGTGGTTGGCAGGAGGGAATGGAGGAAGCAAGCTTGGGTGTTACCCCGCCACAAACACACCATGTACTTAGACCTCATAGAAGCATCCGATACATACACCTAGTGTATCCTCACCCATCCCCTGTAGACTGTGAGCCCTCGCGGGCAGGGTCCTCTCTCCTCCTGTACTTGTGTGTGCCTTGTTTTACTCATGTTTATTGTACTTGTCTATATTTGCCCTATTCACATGTAAAGCGCCATGGAATAAATGGCGCTATAAAAATGAATAATAATAATAATAATAATAATGAGCGTCTTCTGGGTGCACTATCTGCAACATGATGCCCATATTGTTAGGATTAGAAATAGTGCTGACTACTGGGTTGCCACTCTGTTAAATCAAGGTACAAGAGTACATTTTGGCAGATGCTTCCCCCCTGGATAGGGACACGAGCATGCTGGAGTATCAAAACATGCTTGTAGACAATCTTAAGAGTGGTTTTCACCAAGACAGCAGTGAGGCACACAGTGGGCATCACAGTTTTAGACTTCCAACCCTGGGACAGTCGAGTTGTCAATGTAAAAATATTAGCAGCATCAGAGTAAGTGGCATAAGCAATTTCTGTGAGTCATTTCACACATTTTTTAGACCAGCCCGTGCACCAGCAGAACAGACTACAAGTCTGACTCATTGTGAATGACTGGACGGGATAATGCAGGAGTATCTTGAGCTCAATTTCAATGCCATAAGGGGGGTATGGACTAGAGTTGAGTGAATTTGTTCAGGTTCCATCTTATTTGGCAAGCTATGGTGCTTACCAAATAAGCTGCAGAGGGAACCCGGCTAACTGGAGTGCGCCGGCTGGTCAGCTGATAGACACCGCAGCTGCATGTGTCGCCGCTATGTCACAGTCACTGCACATGCATGGAGAGCCCAACAAACAGGCTCTCCATGCATGTGCTGTGATTTTGACACAGCCATGACATATGCAGTTGTGGCGCTGATCAGCTGATCTGCCGGCACAATCCAGGAAAACGGGTTCCCTATGCAGTTTATTCGGTAAGCGCTATAGCATGCAGAATAAGAGTGAAGCCAAACAAATTCACTCAACTCTAGTTTGGATCCTTTTGCATTTTGGTCTTCCAAAATGGAAGAGTGACCTGAGCTCACCTGTCATGCCTTTGAGGCTTTGTCATGCACGGCAGCCAGCGTTCTCCAGCGCTGTGTTCAGCACTGCTGGTGGTGTCCTGACTGATAAACGCATCCGGCTGCCCCTGAAAGTGTAGATTGCCTATCTTTTATCAAGATGAACAAGTCATAGATCTCCAATGACTTTTCCACCCCAGTCACAGACTGGGCAGACCAGGCGATGGTTTGTAGTGTGCTGCAATGATCATGCGTTATTGCAGGCTGTGACACCTTTGTCGTGGATTCTGTGTCTGCTGTTGCTACTGCTGTTACAAACAATTTTTGGAAATGTGGAGACTCCAAGTTGGATCTCTATCTGATGTTTTCCCTATAGTGGAAGGGGTGTCAAAGGCCCATTATACTATTTCTACTCTGGGGAAATTGATGCCACTTTAGTGGTGTGTGGCAATATTTTTTTGAAATGTTTGCATTCCAAGTTGGGTCTCCTTCATATGTGTTGTAGCAGTAGGGTTCCCAGGGGTTTGGCTTAGCTACTTCACACACAGCACAGCTTTCACTCTGCAATGCTGTTCAATAGTCTTTTTTTTATTAATGCCAAGTTATTACAATTCTTAACCCCTTTCTGCCATCGGACAGAATAGTACGTCCGATGTCAGAACCCCCTCTTTGATGTGGGCTCCGGCAATGAGCCCGCATCAAAGCCAGGACATGTCAGCTGTTTTGAATAAGCTGACGTGCCCACAATAGGTGCTGGCGGAATTGCAAGATTATTAACTAGTTAAATGCTGCTGTCATGCTCTGACAGCGGTATTTAACAAGCGCTTTTGGCCATCCAGATGGAAATGTGTGCACCGGTGACTCCATCACGTGATCGGGGGTCATCGGTGCATCGGCATGACAACCAGAGGTCTCCTGAAGACCTCTATGGTTGTTGATGCCAGATTGCTATGAGTGCCACCCTGTGGTCGGCGCTCATAGCAATGCTGTTATTCTACTACATAGAGGCAATCTGAGCATCGCCTCTATGTAGCAGAGGCAATCGAGTTATGGCAGATTATAGTCTCCCATGGAGGCTATTGAAGCATGCCAAAATAAAAAAAATGTTTTTAAAAATATGAAAAAAAATATATATATAAACATTTAAATCACCCCCCTTCGCCCTATTTAAACTAAAACAATTTTTAAAAAAATCAAACCTGCACATATTTGGTATAGCCGTTTTCAGAATCACCCGATCTATCAAAAAAAATTAACCTGATTGCTAAACGGTGTAGCAAGTAAAAAAGGCAAAACGCCAGAATTACATTTTTTTGGTCGCTGCAACATTGCATTAAAATGCAATAATGGAAGATCAAAAGAACATATCTGCACCAAAATGGTATCATTAAAAACGTCAGCTCGGCATGCAAAAAATAACCCCTCACCCAACCTCGGATCACGAAAAATGGAGATGCTAAGGGTAACGAAAATTTGCACAATTTTTTTTATTTTTTAACAAAGTTTGGATTTTTTTTCACCACTTAAATAAAAAAGAACCTAGACATGTTTGGTGTCTATGAACTCACAATGACCTGAAGAATCATAATGGCAGGTCAGTTTTAGCATTAGCATAGTATAGGCTGTATAGTGTATAAGATAGTTAATGTAACATGTAGATAGTTGATTGTAGTATAGGTAGTGATAATGGTAAGATAGAGTTTATTTTGAAACTAACCAACAGGAGAGGGGTTAGTGCTAGGGAAAGTGACTGAGTTACTGATGGTTAGTTAGATAGGGTTTGGAGAGTATAGCAATCAGAACTGCATGGAAAGGTGACCCTAAGTGACAGGAGACTAAGGATGAGGGATAGTGTGTATGCCAGACCAATGCCCTAACCCCATAACTTCCCTTTCCAAAATCACTGAAGGACAGCTTGCTCATCTTCTCTCCAAATCACATCTCACCACTTGTGCACTTGACCCCATCCCATCCCACCTCCTCCCCAACCTCACCACTACAATAATCCCATCCCTAACCCATCTCTTCAATCTATCACTAACTTCTGGTATCTTCCCCTCTGCTTTCAAACATGCCACAATCACACCTATCCTCAAAAAGCCTTCCCTTGACCCCAGCGCTATGTCCAGCTACCGCCCCATATCTTTGCTCCCATTTGCTTCCAAACTACTTGAGAAGCACGTCCATGCTGAACTTTCCTCTCACCTTGTATCTAACTCTCTCTTCGACAACCTAAAATCTGGCTTCCGTCCCCACCATTCCACTGAGACTGCCCTGACCAAACTTACGAACACCTTACTTACAGCCAAAGCTAGCAGACAATTCTCTATACTTCTCCTTCTAGACATGTCCTCTGCCTTCAACACAGTTGACCACTGCTCTACTCATCTCCGGCCTCAACTACTGCTACATCCTCCTTTGTGGCCTACCTTCTAAAGGTACCTTCACACACAGCGACGCTGCAGCGATACCGACAACTATGTCGATCGCTGCAGTGTCGCTGTTTGGTCGCTGGAGAGCTGTCACACAGACAGCTCTCCAGCGACCAAAGATCCCGAAGTCCCCTGGTAACCAGGGTAAACATCGGGTTACTAAGCGCAGGGCCGCGCTTAGTAACCCGATGTTTACCCTGGTTACCAGCGTAAACGTAAAAAAAACAAACACTACATACTTACCTTCCGTGTCTGTCCACGGCGCTGTGCTTTCCTGCACTGACTGTGAGCACAGCGGCCGGAAAGCACAGCGGTGACGTCACCGCTGTGCTTTCCGGCTGGCCGGCGCTCACAGCCAGTGCAGAGAAGCAAAGCGCCGGGGACAGACAGCGGAAGGTAAGTATGTAGTGTTTTTTTTTTTTTACGTTTACGCTGGTAACCAGGGTAAACATCGGGTTACTAAGCGCGGCCCTGCGCTTAGTAACCCGATGTTTACCCTGGTTACCAGTGAAGACATTGCTGAATCGGCGTCACACACGCCGATTCAGCGATGTCTGCAGGAAGTCCAGCGACGAAATAAAGTTCTGGACTTTCTGCAGCGACCAACGACATCACAGCAGGATCCTGATCGCTGCTGCGTGTCAAACACAACGATATCGCTAGCCGGGACGCTGCAACGTCACGGATCGCTAGCGATATCGTTCAGTGTGAAGGTACCTTAACACTCTGGCACCCCTCCAGTCTGTTCTTATCTCTGCTGCCCAACTCTCTCCTCGCTAAACTCCTGCTTCCCCCTTTGCAAATCCCTTCACTAGCTCCTAATTTCCTAGCGTATCCAGTTTTAACTACTAAGGCTGGTTTCACACTTGCGATTCAAAACGCATGCGTTTTAAAAAAAAACGCATGGTGAAAAAACGCATGTAAACGCTGCGTTTTTTTACGCATGCGTTTTTGCATGTGGTGAAAAAAATGCGGCGTTTTGACGCGTTTACATGCGTTTCTTCATGCGTTTGCATTTTTTAAACGCATGCTGAGAAATGTGTGACAGCTGCCAATCATCAAAATAAAGTAAAAAACCCACTATAAACAGAAATAGTTAGGGTTAGGGTTAGGGATAGGGTTAGGGGTAGGGATCATAACCCTAACCCTAAAGGGATCCTAACCCTAACTCTACCCCTAACCTTAAGCCTAAAGGGATCCTAACCCTAACCCAAACCTACCTCTCACCGTAAGTCTAAAGGGATCCTAACCCTAACCCTAACCCTAAAGGGATTAGGGTTAGGGGTAGGGTTAGGGATAGGGTTAGGGATAGGGTTAGGATCCCTTTAGGGTTAGGGTTAGGATCCCTTTAGGGTTAGGGTTAGGGTTATGATCCCTTTATCACCTTTATGGTGGGGGGTGTCATATCAGTGTGTTTTCTGTTTTTTTTCAATAAAAACGCATGCATTTTTAAAGCAAACAAACGCATGTGCTTAAAAACGCATGCGTTTACATAGACATCAATAGGTTTTTTTGCCGCGAAAAAACGCATGCTTTTTTTGCGGCAAAAAAAACGCCGCAAAAATTACTACATGTTGCATTTCTGCAAATGAACGCATGCAGAAAAAAACGCATGCGTTCATAAACGCGACCAAACGTGTATACAAAAAAAGCGCATGCGTTTTTAATGTTAAAGATAGGGAAAAAAACGCATGCTTTTTTTGTGGTAAAAACGCTGCAGATGAAAACGCAAGTGTGAAACCAGCCTAACACTGACCTACAAAGCTATCCATAACCTTTCTCCTCAGTGTATTTCCAAACTGATCTCTCAATATCTTCCCCCATGTAATCTCCGGTCCTCCCAAGATCTCCTTCTCTCCTCCACGCTTATTCGCTCCTCACCCAATTGCCTCCAAGACTTCTCCCGAATATCCCCCATCATCTGGAATTCTGTGCCCCAACACTTCCGGATATCCACCACATTTGGATCCTTGAAACGGAACCTGAACACCCATCTCTTCAAAGAAACTTACAACCTGTAATGACCACACAAACTCCTCAACACCATTGGAGCTACTGTCTCCTTCCCCACAATCCTGTAGAATGTAAGCCCACAAGGGCAGGATCATCTCCCCTCTGTATCAGTCTGTCATTGTTAGTTTTGTTTACTGCAAGTGATCTTTGTATTTTGATGTAACCTCGTGTTATGTACAACACCATGGAATTAATGGTGCTATATAAATAAATAATAATAATAGTATCATCCTGAAGAGAAGTGACTGAGGAGACAGTGTCCTCCCGTAGGATGCCGAGTCACAAACCCTGGAGCTTATAACGCAGAAAGTAAAGGACCTAAGTAGAACTGAGCATGACAGACCGGTGGGGGTCCCAAGTGCTAGGGCTCCAGGGTGCCAGTAGTGGAAGAAATAGGATATGAAACCAAAGAGCAAGTATGGAGACTTGCTGATCAGGACTGTAGCGTGAAAATTGTGGCGAAGTAGGATGAATCAGTGTGCCTCACTAGCCCTGGAGCAAACTACGGAGGGAGGATGTTGAGAGTGAAAGATGCTTTGTACATGCTATCTCATATATATATATATAATCTTGTTTTCCTTGATTAGTTCCGATGTCCTTATTTAAGTATATTTTTTATATGGTAGGTAAAGGATTAAATAAACATACAATTAAATAATATAAAGGTCTTTCAATTGAGCCTACATCAGCTTCTATTAGTCAAAAATTCCCTGGTAACTTGTATTGCTGTTCTTTGTACTAAAGTAGTTTGTGTACCCCTAGAATTAGGGTAAGATTATGCTCATAGTAATCTAGATTTATTGTGACAAGCACCTAGGAAATTATCTCAGTCATTTATTTGTGAAATGTCAACATGCTGTCTAGAACTGTAATGACAAACACACAGTGCAAAACAATTTCGGAGATCTATGTTTTCCAACCAACAGAGCCAAGATTAAAGTATAATGTGTGAAATTAAATAAGAATATCAAATACTGCAGAAATGAATGTCAAGCACAGTTTTAATGGTACATGATAAGCTCTTGTATATGTTATCGTCTTGTTGTTTCAATCAATCTCTCGGTATGTATTTGCTTATAATCAGGGAATATAAATGGTATAAAAATGTAACCATCCATTTCTTACGTAGAAAAGCTAGCAAACCTGTAGTGTTTTATGTGTAAACTGAATTGAGTCATTAACCTTATAATATTGTTTTCACTTTTATTGATACCATTAAAGTTGAGTGGCGTGTCCTACTGAAATTGTTCATTACAGGGTCCATAAGGCTAATGTGCTGCTTAGGCAGTGAATATGTGTGGACTATAGAAGATCAGATTGATCAGCAGAAAATCAAATTTGAGTTGAATTTCTTGAAATTCAAAGGTCCATGGAAATTCAAGCAGTGTGTGATTTGATTCACATGGAGCAGCCCTCCCCCCCCCCAATAAACAATTGCCCAGCGCCATTAAATACATTACTAAAGAGTCAAACAGCGGGCTAATGATGACAGGCAAAACCAAGTGGGCCTCTCCATAAAGCCCTGCACCATGTGGTCTAGTGCAACCAATTATGGGGGACTATCAAAACCAATAGAAAAGATGAGGGCTAGCCAAGCTGCACCATTTTATGCTTTGATAGTATAAGGATAGGAAGCCAGAGTGCACAGCACATTGCAACATAGAAACACACTAGCGTTACAAATGTCACATTGTGTTACAGAATTTGCCCTGGAGGCAAGAGCTTCCAGGTAGTTGGCCTTACAGAAGATGCATACAAATCCCCAGGATTGCTGTCAGGAACTAAAATATTTTTGCATTTTTTTTAAATTATTCTTTTAAACTTTGATAGTGAGAAAAAAATGTAAAACACATTCTTATGTTAGAGTTTGCATATAATCTTCCGTATATATTCGAATACAAGCCGACCCGAGCATAAGCCGAGACCCCTAATTTTGCCACAAAAAACTGGGAAAACTTATTGACTCGAGTATAAGCCTAGGGTGGGAAATGCAGCAGCTGCTGGTAAATTTCAAAAATAAAAAAAGATACCAATAAAAGTAAAATTGATTGAGACATCAGTAGGTTGAGTGTTTTCGAATATCCATATTGAATCAGGAGCCCCATATAATGCTCCATACAGTTCATGATGGGCCCCATAAGATTCTCCATACAAAATACGCCCCATATAATGCTCCATAAAGTTCATGATGGGCCCCATAAGATGCTCCATATTAAAATATGCCCCATAAAATGCTGCATAAAAGGTTAATGATGGCCGCTGTAACAACTCTGCTGGCATCACGGCATGGGCTCTCATCTCTCACACTATCTTACCCACTGCTCCAGGCCATGATGTGGTTTCTGTTTCTTGCCAGCTCCATATTCTGTTCCTCTGCTCTCTGCATGCTTCCTGGCTGTGTGTATAGTGGGGCGGTGCCTGAACTCTCTGGTTCTTATAGGAATCAGGTGCATCTGTCTACTCTGTTCCTGACCAATTACCAAGAGGCCTCCAGTATTTAGTGCAGCTCCACCCAGTGAACTGGGCCTGTGCAATGTGTTAGCTCAGATTGTGTTTAGCTTCTGAGTTTGCCAGGCCTTGCTCTGTGTTACTCCCTCTCTGGAGGCTTTTCTCCTTGCCTTGATCTTGTTGTCCGCCCTCCAGGAGGCAGAATATCCTGGTCCCTGTGTCTTTGTTCTTGTTTCTTGTTCCATTGCCTTGTCTGTACTTAGTCTTATTTCGGTCTCCTTGTCTGTGGCTTCCTTCCCTGATGTGTCTTTCCTTGTGTTCTCAGTCTGCTTTTGCTCCGCACTCTTGCGGCTCTGCCTGCTCTGTAGCTTAGTGGCTTTACTTCTGCTCCACACTCCTGCGGTTCTGCTCCGTTCTGCTCTGCTGCTCCAGTAATCTCTTGCTACAGCTCCTCTCCACATTTCTTGTGGCTCTGCTCTGCTTAGCTCCTGCGGCTGCAGTAATCTCTTGCTGCAGCTCCTCTCCACATTTCTTGTGGCTCTGCTCTGCTTAGCTCCTGCGGCTGCAGTAATCTCTTGCTGCAGCTCCTCTCCACATTCCTTGTGGCTCTGCTCTGCTTAGCTTCTGCGGCTGCAGTAATCCCTTGCTGCAGCTCCTCTCCGCATTCCTTGCGGTTCTGCTCTGCTTTGCCGCTGCAGAAATCTTTTGCTGCAGCTCCTGTTATGATCCGGTGACCTTGGAGCTGCATGAGTACTTTCACTGGAGAAGGTGGCCACTTATACTGACCGCAATCCTGAACTTAACACCGCAACTAGAAGTAGCCGTGGAGTGTACCTAACACACCTAGACACCTCGTCACAGCCGGAGGACTAAATACCCCTAAAGATGGAAATTGGAATACTATCTTGCGTCAGAGAAAATCCCCAAAGGATAGACAGCCCCCCCATAAATATTGGCGGTGAGTCGGAGAGGAAAAAACATACACAGGCAGAAAAACAGGATTTAGCACAGGAGGCCACTCTAGCTAGATAGGACAGGATAGGACAGAGTTCTGTGCGGTCAGTATTAAAACCCTTCAAAACATCCACAGCAGAATATACAAAAAACTTCCTACATCTAACTAAAAGATGTAGGAGCGTAAATCTGCAACTCCAGTGAATCCTACAATCAGAGAAGGAATAAAACTGAAACAAGCACACAGCAGTGTGCCACAGATACAAAAACCAAACACTTATCTTTGCTGAATTTGGCAGCAAGCAGGAGAAGCCAGAAAGTGATCCAACACTTCACAAGGAACATTGACAACTGGCAAGGGCCAAAGGATCCTGCACACCTAAATATCCCAGTCAGAATTGTAATCATCCGATACACCTGGCCAGGACTGCGAGTCAGAGACAACTGCATTCCCACCTACAACCACTGGAGGGAACCCAAGAGCAGAATTCAGAACAAGCTCCTCTCCATATTCCTTGTGGTTCTGCTCTGCTTAGCTTTTATTGCTGCGCTATCTCTTGCTGCTCTACTGCTCCTGTCCGCAGTCTTGCAGTTCTCTTCCTGTGGGAACAGGTCCCAACAGGTTCCTTCATTCTCCTTACCTTCTGGCTTGTTTCCTTTCCTGCACCTCCTGTGTGAACAGGTTCCTACCTGTTCATTCATTCTACATATCCATACCTGCCCCTCCTGTGTGAACAGGTCCCTACCTGTTCCTTCATACACCACAGCTTCATACACCGTTCCTGCCAGTCCTGTGTTCCTGCCGTCCCTGCCAGTCCTGTGTTCTCTGCCGTGTTCCTGCCAGCCCTGTATCCACTGCCGTGTTTCTACCAGCTCTGTGTCTCAGCCGTGGCAGCCTACTCGTCTGAATCTCATCCGTACTCGTCTGAATCTCATCGTGCTCATCTGCTAGTCCTGCCTGATGCCCGCACCAATCCTAGTGTTCCTGTCTCCCAAGTGGGATCAGCAGCCACAGCCAGACACCACCCTGGAGTAGCACCTGGCAGCTGCCTGCTGCACAAGCCTGACCTCACCATCACAGGCTCCAGTGATAACCAAGGCAGCTGTCATAGTCATGCCCCTTCCAGGGTAGTCCGGTTTGTGGCACAGTGGGGTCATAAACCCCCCGAGCTCACGCCCACCAGTCAGGGCGTGAGCGTGACAGCTGCATAAGATGCTCCATAGAATATTATGCCCCATATAATGCTGCACAAAGGTTGATGGCCCAATAAGATGCTCCATAGAATATTATGCCCCATATAATGCTGCACAAAGGTTGATGGCCCCATAAGATGCTCCATAGAATAATATGCCCCATATGATGGGGCATATTATGCCCCAATATGCCCCATATGATGGGGACATATAACAAAGGTTGATGGCCCCATAAGGTGCTCCATAGATTATGCCCTATTTAATGCTGCACAAAGGTTGATGGCCCCATGAGATGCTCCATAGATTATGCCCCATATAATACTGCACAAAGGTTGATGGCCCCATAAGATGCTCCATAGCATATTATGCGCCATATGTTGCTGCTGCGATTAAAAAAAATGACATACTCACCTCTCGTCGCTCAGGCCCCTGGCACTTGCGATATTCACCTGTCCCCATTCCTCCTCTGTGCGCCGCTGTGTCTTCCAGGTCTTTGTAGTTACTGTTCAGGCAGAAGGCGCTCACTAACCACGTGCTTCTGACCTGAACATCACAGCCAGAGGACGCGGAAGACGGAGCCCGGCGCTGGAACGGGGACATGTGACTATCACATGGCTCCCCCTCCCCCGTCATACTCACCCCCTCCTGTCCTGGTGTGGTCCCTGCTTCTCCGATGTGAGGGTCCCTGGCGACGACAGCTTGTTCCTGTGTTCAGCGGTCACATGGTACCGCTCATTAATGTGATGAATATGCGCTCCACCGTTATGGGAGTGGAGTCGTGTGCATATTCATTACTTATTCCTTATTCATTACTTACCATATCGATAGTTGGGGTGCGCACACTACAGTGACCAGACGGACCTTAAAGGTATAGCCCTCCTATTACCTCACTACCTTTGATACATTTATATTTGTATCATTACACTTTGCACTTTATTTCCTTTTGAAGTTTTACTATCATGTGGGACTTAAAGGAATAGCCACCTGTTTTACTTTTTGTTTTGCTTGCCTCTTTGCACTTATATGGAGACTATCAATTTCTGATTGTATTCTATGTGACACTTTTTGCATTTTTGCACTTTTTTATTATCCATACACACTTTCTTTTGCTCTTTATTATAAAATGAACTATTATTGTTCTAGCAGGAGGTATTACATTGAGGTCTAGTGAGTCACTTTTGGTCTTTTTATAATATATTGATTTTATGTCTGGTATAATCATTACTTGTTATGTTGCGTGCACACTTTTAATGTATCATTTCTATTACTATTTGCTATTTGTATTAATAAAGGCATTTTAACTATTATTCCTCTTGCCTGGGATTTTTATGGTCCTCCATGGTACTGGCTCTTTTCACTTTATGAGTACTGATTTACTCATTTGTTCTTTAGTACACCGGGTGGTTTAAATTTAACATTATATATATTTTTATATTGAAAATTCTTTATCACGTAAGGTGTTACTATTTTGGTTCTACTCAAGCTGAGTTAAATGATCTTCGATCTACCAAAGTCATTAACAGAGTTACTGAGTTCAAGGTTGAAGGAAAAGAATCTGTTGATTCCTGTTGAGTCAAGTTACATTTCCTTCACAGCCGTCTCAACTGCCTCCCATCAAATCTTGGAGCTATGACTGAAGAGCAAGGAGAATGCTTCCATAAGGATATTAACATCATACAACATACATGTAGGTAGGTATCATGGCAGGTATCATGTAGGTAGGTATCATGGCAGATTGAACATAAACAAGATGGCAGACTATTTCTGGTGATTGCAACCCTGATCATAACTATTCCGAAAGATGAAAATTGTGCCTGGCGATTAGGAATCTACATAACTAGGGATCTTTTGGTTAATAAATAGACTGATGTTTTAGTATGAAAAAATATTACGGGGCTGATTCATCAAAATGGGTCTAGTGCACGCTCGCTCTATGTCAGCTTTCCTGGAGAACAAAGCACTGAATTCATTATGAGGTGCAGGCCACTTAATGAATTTGGAGTGAATTTTGCCTCCATACGCAGTGCCAGAAATGCTGCTCTGGGGCAGGATTAGCATTTCTACCCTACAAAACGCCAACACTTTTGATGAAGTGGATGGACAGGCATGACCGTACCCTATCCTACCCCAGATTCTCCTCAACTCCACCCATTTCAATGAAGCTGATTCCAAGTGGCGTGAAAATAACAAAAATCTCCCAACTTCGGATTGCATGAACGTTTTGCAACTTTT
The DNA here is from genome assembly GCF_032444005.1 of Ranitomeya imitator. Taxonomy (NCBI): domain Eukaryota; kingdom Metazoa; phylum Chordata; class Amphibia; order Anura; family Dendrobatidae; genus Ranitomeya; species Ranitomeya imitator. The sequence goes on along the minus strand of NC_091287.1, from coordinate 90,624,885 downwards.
CAAAGCTTTTCTAGAGTAAAAGCTTTGATGAATTGGCCTTTTAATTCTTCATGTTAAACTTTGCAGTGTTTAAACAAACATTTCATATTTGCAAAAAAAAAAATCTAAAATGATACATCAATTCTGACTTCATATTTGGAATCAAGTCAGCAGAGTTTTTTCTTAGATCAATGTTGTCAGTTTGCTAGTGTCAGTGTCTCACAGCTCAGTCTAATATTTGCAGAAATTATGGTCACAATTTGTTATCCATGACCTTCCATATCACAAGGCACAAACTTTGCAATTTTTATGTTTGTGAATCACTTGAATCCGATGGTTGGATCATATCCAATACGTCCAATATTAGAAATAATTTGTTTCTACTCTCATCCATAGTTCAGCTAATGGCATGAGAACTGTACTTAGATAAAGTAGTCTTACACACGTGAATTGACGATTACTATTTGTGACAATGCTCATGTTAGTGCAACCAGTTGTGAAGTTGTGAAGCTTCATACAGTTGTGGAGCTGTCAAGTGCAGGATATAATTAAACTGTCATGGGCCTCTCGGTGTGCTGCTGAGTGTATCCGGGGAAGAAGCTGCTGATTTTGGTAAAGTTCCACATGGTCAGACATTATTTTTCCGATGAGGGATGCAAGGGAGTCTGATTCTCTTACAATCCTCAGGATACTAAGTTCTGAACCCATTAGCCACTGAGTCTGTGAGCTAGCGCTGGAGAAACAGTATCAAGGTCAGACTATGATGGAAGAAGCCTCTGTCTTACTTTATGTCTCTCCACTAATATGATATTGTTTTCCACTGAAGAAGGTTCTCTTAAAAATGAGGTTGAGATCCCTAAAGAAATTGCTTCAATCAGCAGCCGAGCTTAATGACTGTTAATGGGAAGTGGAGATAGGATAGTAAGTGTTACTTTGATTAATAAGAGAACTGCGGAGAATTTAAATGGAGCCACTGATAGATTATTTTCTTCAGGCATGATAAGCGTTTCCCATTTGTTCTTAAATTTGGTCAATACTGTTAAAGACAGCAAAATGAAGTATAATTAATTCTGCTCCTGCCTGTGAGACGTGTGTGTTAGTAAGAAACAGATTATGATGTGTGCAGCCATGAAAAATCACAGCTGACACTTTATCCTGTCACTTTCAGGTGTGTGTATTACAATGACAGCAACTTCTATTCAACTAGGCACATAACAGATGCATTAGTCAACTAAATGGCTTTTTGCTATGTTAACATAGTAGTGGAATATAAAATGCTATAGAAAGTAAAAACTCTAAGTAGGTACAAAAGTATTAAAAAACGTCATAATTATGCAAGTCTCCTATTTGTCTATGCTTTCTCAAAGAGAGACTCCAGTAAAAAAAACAGAATTATTCAACTCACAAAGTTACTACAGATTCCTTTATAAAGACAAATTTGATAGGTAGTTCCAATTTGTATTTGGACCACGGTGCCAATTTGTGATGTTTTACCAACTTTTATAGCTGATTTTACATTTTTCTTTACATTTTTTCCCCTTAACTTGCCTTCATTCAGAGAGAACTCCCCTAACACTTTCTACACACCCGCTTTCCTACCCCTCATTAGAGGGATTTGTCTGATGATGACAATGCAAGCTGGTACTACGCACAACAAACCTTTTGAAAGTGCTCTTTCCTGTGAGTGTTAAGAAAGTTTAGGCGTGTATACAAGAGATTTGCCAACTTTTTGGGGAACCTGGGAGTTATCCCCTTTTTCCGGAAGTCTCCCAGACTTTTGGGGAGAGTTGGCAAGTATGTGTTACATTTTGTACACTTTTGGGGGGTTGAATGCTTTATATGCTTTATATAAGTATTGTATTAATTACAGTTGATGATTCCATGTGCCAAGAATAGCCAGCTCTTACCATACATTGAATACACTGCAAATGTAATTTTTGCAAAGTGGTGTTTCATGGAATTTTTTTACGACTATGATGTCATTTTTTTCTTCTCTCTGCTTCCTTTCTGGCAATTGTCTAAATATATGTTGACCTTTTGAGTCTCTATATAAAGTATGACACACAGTCATGGCCAAAAGTGTTAGCACTCTTGAAATTGTTCCAGAAAATTATTTCTCCTCCAAAATTATTGCTATTACATAGGTTTTGTTATACACATGTTTATTTCCTTGGTGTGTATGGGAACAACACAAAAAAACTGATAACAATGCAAATTGGACATCATTTCACAGGAAATCCCAAAATGGACTGGACAAAATTGTTGTCATCCTATAACCATCAACAAGCTTCCTACATCTCTTAACTGGAATTTTTGCAAATTGCACCAGATTCTCATATTTGAAGGTGCCTTCTCCCAACAGCAATTTCAAGATTTCTCCACAGGTGTTCAATGAGATTTAAATCCAGACTCATTGCTGACCACTTCAGAACTCTCCAACGCTTTGTTTTCATCCATTTCTGAGTACTTCTTGAAGTATATTTGGGCTCATTTCCTGCTGGAAGATTCATGACCTAAGATGCAAACCAAGCTTTCTAACACTGTGTACTACATTGTGACCCAAAATCATTTGGTGATCTTCAGATTTCATGATGCCTTGCACACAGTCAAGGCACCCAGTGCCAGAAGCTGAAAAACAAGGCCAAAACATCTTTCAACCTTGACCGTATTTGACTGCAGGTACTGTTTTCTTTTCATTGTAGTCCTCATTCCAATTTCGGTAAACAGTAGAATGATGTGCTTTACCAAGAAGCTCTATCTTGGTCTCATCTGTCCACAAGACACTTTCCCAGAAGGATTATTATTATTATTATTTATTTATTTATATAGCACCATTAATTCCATGGTGCTGTACATGAGAAGTTACATCAAAATACAAATATCACTTACAGTAAACAAAACTAGCAATAACAGACTGATACAGAGGGAAGAGGACCCTGCCCTTGCAGGCTTACATTCTACAGGATTATGGGAAGGAGACAGTAGGTTGAGGGTTGCAGTGGCTCTGATGGTGTTGAGGTGGCCGTGTGGTCATTACAGATTGTAAGCTTCTTTGAAGAGGTGGGTTTTTAGGTTTCTTTTGAAGGATCGAAATGTGGTGGATAACCGGACGTGTTGGGGCACAGAATTCCAGAGGATGGGGGATATTTGGGAGAAGTCTTGGAAGCGATTGGGTGAGGAGCGAATAAGCGTGGAGGAGAGAAGGAGGTCTTGGGAGGACTGGAGATTACGTGAGGGAAGATATTGAGAGATTAGTTTGGAAATATACGGAGGAGAAGGTTATGGATGGCTTTTTAGGTCAGTGTTAGTAGTATAAACAGGATACGCTGGGAAATTGGGAGCCAGTGAAGGGATTTGCAAAGAGGGGAAGCAGGAGAGTAGCGAGGAGAGAGATTAATTAGTCAGGCAGCAGAGAAGGCTGGACTGGAGGGGTGCGAGAGTGTTAGAAGGTAGGCCACAGAGGAGGATGTTGCAGTAGTCAAGATGGGTGATGATTAGGGCATGCACAAGCATTTTGGTAGAGTGAGGGTTGAGGAAAGGACGAATTCTGGAAATATTTTTGAGCTGGAGGCGACAGGAGGTGGCGAGAGCTTTGATGTGTGGTTTGAAGGACAGGGCAGAATCCAGGGTTACTCCGAGGCAGCGGATTTTGGGGACAGGTGAAATTGTGATTTCATGTATTTTGATAGATAGATCAGGTAGGGAAGATATGCGAGATGGAGGAAAGATAATTACTTCAGATTTGTCCACATTGAGCTTGAGGAAGCGAGAGGAGAAGAAGGAGGATATGGCTGATAGACACTCTGGGATTCTGGAGAGCAGAGAGGTAATATATCTGCCAGAGAGGTAGATCTGAGTGTCATCAGCATATAAATGGTACTGGAAGCCATAGGACCTTATGAGTTGTCCCAGGCCGAGTGTATAGATTGAGAAGAGTAAGGGCCCAAGGACAGAGCCTTGAGGGATACCAACAGAGAGGAGGCGAGATGAAGAGGTAGTATGGGAGTAGGAAACGCTAAATGTGCAGTTGGTAAGGTATGTGGATTTCACTTATTCACGAACATTTTGGCAAACTACAGTTTAGCTTGTTTATGTTTCTGTGTCAGCAGTGGGGTCCTCCTGGGTTTCCTGCTATAGCTTTTCATTTCATTCAAATGTCGACAGATAGTTCATGCTGACACTGATGCACCCTGAGCTTGCGGGACAGCTTGAATTTCTTTGGAACTTGATTGGGGCTGCTTATCCACCATCTGGACTATTCTGTGTTGCAACCATTCATCAATATGTCTCTGCTGTTAACGTCCAGAAAGATTAGCTACCCTGGACAAAAGAATATAAAGATCTCTGGAGATACAGTAGTTGTTTAACCTTCAGATTGTTGATATTGCTCAACAATTTTGGTTTTCAATTCCTCAGACAGTTCTTTTCTCCTCTTTTTGTTATCCATGCTTACTATGGCACACATGGACAAACAGTGCAAAGATTGAGTCAACCTCTCCCCTTTTTATCTGGTTTTAAATGTGATTTTCATTTGGCCAAACCTGATACTTGGCACTGGTGAGTTTGAATGAGCATCACATGCTTGAAACAAAGTTGTTTACCACAATTTTGGAAAGGTGTCAACAATTTTTGTCCTACCCGATTTTGGTTTCTTTTATGAAATTAGGTCCAATTTGCATTTTTTTGTGTGGTTCCAAAACACACAAAGGATATACACATGTGTGTAACAAAACATGTGTAACTGCAATAATTTTCTGGGAGATATACTTCATTTTCTGAAACAATTTTTAGGGTACCTACACTTTTGGCCATGGCTGTATGTTGGGAACTGAAAAAAAGTGCAAGATTAATCTTTTAGATAAAACTTTTATGAAACTTTGAAGGTTCTAATCCCATTTGCTATCATTGCAAAACAATGCTACTGTCCCAGTTAAGGAAAGTCAATGTTCACCACGAATGGGTAAAAGAAATAACCTATAGCTATAATTGCATATGTAACAGAGTCATTGTCTATATAGGTTCTGCCATTACCCCATATCCCACCGCTACTCAGGAGAGGGAAGAGAGAGGCTAAGCACCGGAATTGGTGCATCTTACAGATGCGCCATTTCTGGGGCGGCTGGGGGCTAGTATTTGTAGCCAGGGGGGCTAATATCCTTGGCCCTTTTCTAGGCTATGAATATCAGCCTGCAGCTGTCTGCGTAGCCTTTCTGGCTATAAATTATAGGGGGACCCCTCGTCATTTTTTGGGGGGTCCCCCTATTTTTATAGCTAATAAAGGCTAAATATACAGCTGCAAGCTGATATTCATAGCCTGGGAAGCTCCATGGGTATTAACCTCTTCCCAGGCTACAAACTTCAGTCCCCCAGTCATTGGCTTTCCCTCTCTGGCGCAGAAAATGGCACGGGAGCCCACGCCATTTTTTTTCAATTTTTTTGAAAAATTAAACAGATATTGCGCTTAAGGCCGGGGTCACACTTGCGAGAAACTCGCACGAGTCTGTCTCGCACTTCAATATCCGGCACTGCCACCGCCACTCGGACCGGAGCGTTCAGCTACATAGAAACACATGCAGTCACACACTCCGCTCCCGAGTGGCGGCTGCAGTGCCGAGTATTGAGGTGCGAGACTCATGCGAGTTTCTTGCAAGTGTGACCCTGGCCTAATGCAGATTTCGTGTGTGCGTCTTTATTTAAGGCCGGGATCACACATGCAAGAAACTCGAACGAGCCTTGCATCTTAATACCCGGCACTGCTGCTGTCACTCAGGAGCGGAGCGTGTGGCTACATAGAAATACATACAGCCGTACGCTCCGCTCCAGAGTGCCGGCGACAGTGCCGGGTATTAAGATGCGAAGCTCGTTCGAGTTTTTTGCATGTGTGATCCCGGCCTAACTCTTTATTACCATTTTATTATGTTTATTAGAGTTGAGCGACCTTGACCTTTTTAGAGTCGAGCCGGGTTTTGCGAAACCCGACTATGTCCAAAGTCGGGTCGAGTGAAATCGGCCGATTATGACGTAAAGTCGGGATCGACCGAAACACGAAACCCAATGCAAGTCAATGGGGCAGCATAGTCGGCAGTGAGTGGGGGCCAGGAAAACACCTAGAGTGGCCATTTTAATGTCAAAACCATCCATTCTTCTTAATGAAGCTTGTCAAGCGTAATTTACCTTATAATAATTGGAAGGCATTTGAAATTGGGGGTCATTTGGCTAAAGTTGTGGGGGGTAGGGCTGGTTCAAGTAATTAGTGGGCCCAGGAAATCTGGACCACGTCACGGCAGTGGAGCAGGGAGAGGTAAGTATTTCAACTTTGCAAGTGCTGTGAACCTGAGCAAGCAGGGGGGGCCCACTCGTTGGCATTGGCACTGGCACAGGGCCCCTCAAAGTACAGCGGTGTGTTTGCACGGCGGGGGCGCCTCCCACCGGCAGCAACACTTTTGCGTACTATGAGAGGCCCTGTGCCAGTGACGTCGCCAACTAGTATTCCTCCCCCCACCTGATGAAGGAACCTGCACTTTCATCTGCACCTTCCTCTTTGTCCCCGTGTAAGGTGGTATGGTATGCGGGAAGAGCAACCTGACTTTCAGCAGGGTCACAATGTTGTTGTGTAGCGTGCACGGGGAATGTTGCGTTATGGGTCAATGTACCAGCAGACTCATCTATCACTGGCTGGGCAATGGGCACGATGAAGTGGAAACACAGATATAGGCCCAAAGAAGAAAGTGGGCTAAATGCAGTTCAAAATTGGTAACACAGGAATAACCAGGGGGCATTGCAGTGGAGGACAACTGGAATGAGAGGCTGACACAGAGAGTAGGGCCAAATCAGTAAGTAGTCGAAATGCAGTTCAAAATTGGCAACCGTAGTAAACAGGCGGCACAGCTTTGTTCAGTGGAGGAGAACAGCAAGGAGTGGCAGACACCGATAGTAGGCCCCAACCCAACTAGTAGGCCAAATGCAGTCTAACATTAACAACTACTTAACGAGAGGCTGAAAATGGTATTTCAGGACAGGAAACCAGGAGAACAGCAAGGAGTGGCAGACACCGATAGTAGGCCCCAAACCAACTAGTACGCCAAATGCAGTTGTTCCATTTAACCACAATTTAATGAGAGCCTGAAGATAGAAGCTCAGGAAAGGCAACCTGGGGAACACCTTGGAGTGTAACACACCATCTCTCTCCACCCCATACCCATTTTGTAGGCCTAATGCTGTGTACTTTTCTACAACTACTAAACGAGAGTCGGAAGACCGAAGCAATGGCAAGGAAACCTGGGGAACACCTTGGAGTGTAACACACCATCTCTCTCCACCCCATACCCAATTTGTAGGCCTAATGCAGCCTACTTTCCGACACCTACTAAACGAGAGCATGAAGATCGAAGCTCAGGAAAGGCAACCTGGGGAACACCTTGGAGTGTAACACACCATCTCTCTCCACCCCATACCCATTTTTTAGGCCTAATGCAGTGTACTTTTCTACAACTACTAAACGAGAGTCGGAAGACCGAAGCAATGGCAAGGAAACCTGGGGAACACCTTGGAGTGTAACACACCATCTCTCTCCACCCCATTCCCCATTTTTTAGGCCTAATGCAGCCTACTTTCCGACACCTACTAAACGAGAGCATGAAGATCGAAGCTCAGGAAAGGCAACCTGGGGAACACCTTGGAGTGTAACACACCATCTCTCTCCACCCCATACCCATTTTGTAGGCCTAATGCTGTGTACTTTTCTACAACAACTAAACGAGAGTCGGAAGACCGAAGCAATGGCAAGGAAACCTGGGGAACACCTTGGAGTGTAACACACCATCTCTCTCCACCCCATACCCAATTTGTAGGCCTAATGCAGCCTACTTTCCGACACCTACTAAACGAGAGCATGAAGATCGAAGCTCAGGAAAGGCAACCTGGTGAAAACCTTGGAGTGTAACACAACCTGTCTCTACACCCCATACCAAATTTGTAGGCCTAATGCAGCGTAGTTTCCACCAACTACTAAACGAGAGCCGGAAGATCGAAGCTCATGAAAGGCAACCCGGGGAACACCTTGGAGTGTAACACAACCTCTCTCTACACCACGAAAGGGCTGATTCTTAGGAAGGAAGGCTGTTGTAAATAAGCATTGCGCGTCCGAGGGTGATTATATTCTTATTCGGTATCTACTCACCCTCGGACGCGCCATGCTTCTTGATTTGTAATTAATGTTTATTTGCAATGTGCTTTTGACTTACTCAATTATTTTTTTAATTATTGATTTTATTAAATTAATAGTTTAACATCTTATTGGAAATAATTTAAAGGAGACGCGACAGGACAACACTCGGTGGATGCCATATCTGTGTTAACAACTCCAAAAAACTTTCAGTTAACTTCTTGCAGGAGAAAGAAATTGTAGCTGTTGGACCTTTGTAGTACAGTTCCAGATATTTGTTGTGTGTTTGTTTTGATTGTTAAAATGTCTGCATTTGAGATCTCAACACGATCTTATTTTTTATAATCAAATTAATTTTTTAAATATTTTATTAGGTTGGTTCAAGGGGTACACGGGCCGCAGTAGACAGGTCAGTGGAGGCCTAGTGGAAGGAGGGACCGCAGATGCGCCACTGTTTCACCCATACACAATTAGTAGGCCTAATGCAGCGTAGTTTCCAACAGCTACTAAACGAGAGCCGGAAGATCGAAGCTCAGGAAAGGCAACCTGGGGAACACCTTGGAGTGTAACACAACCTCTCTCTACACCACGGAAGGGCTGATTCTTAGGAAGGAAGGCTGTTGTAAATAAGCATTGCGCGTCCGAGGGTGATTATATTCTTATTCGGTATCTACTCACCCTCGGACGCGCCATGCTTCTTGATTTGTAATTAATGTTTATTTGCAATGTGCTTTTGACTTACTCAATTATTTTTTTAATTATTGATTTTATTAAATTAATAGTTTAACATCTTATTGGAAATAATTTAAAGGAGACGCGACAGGACAACACTCGGTGGATGCCATATCTGTGTTAACAACTCCAAAAAACTTTCAGTTAACTTCTTGCAGGAGAAAGAAATTGTAGCTGTTGGACCTTTGTAGTACAGTTCCAGATATTTGTTGTGTGTTTGTTTTGATTGTTAAAATGTCTGCATTTGAGATCTCAACACGATCTTATTTTTTATAATCAAATTAATTTTTTAAATATTTTATTAGGTTGGTTCAAGGGGTACACGGGCCGCAGTAGACAGGTCAGTGGAGGCCTAGTGGAAGGAGGGACCGCAGATGCGCCACTGTTTCACCCATACACAATTAGTAGGCCTAATGCAGCGTAGTTTCCAACAGCTACTAAACGAGAGCCGGAAGATCGAAGCTCAGGAAAGGCAACCTGGGGAACACCTTGGAGTGTAACACAACCTCTCTCTACACCACGGAAGGGCTGATTCTTAGGAAGGAAGGCTGTTGTAAATAAGCATTGCGCGTCCGAGGGTGATTATATTCTTATTCGGTATCTACTCACCCTCGGACGCGCCATGCTTCTTGATTTGTAATTAATGTTTATTTGCAATGTGCTTTTGACTTACTCAATTATTTTTTTAATTATTGATTTTATTAAATTAATAGTTTAACATCTTATTGGAAATAATTTAAAGGAGACGCGACAGGACAACACTCGGTGGATGCCATATCTGTGTTAACAACTCCAAAAAACTTTCAGTTAACTTCTTGCAGGAGAAAGAAATTGTAGCTGTTGGACCTTTGTAGTACAGTTCCAGATATTTGTTGTGTGTTTGTTTTGATTGTTAAAATGTCTGCATTTGAGATCTCAACACGATCTTATTTTTTATAATCAAATTAATTTTTTTTATATTTAATGATGTTGGTTCAAGGGGTACACGGGCAGCAATAGACAGGTCAGTGGAGGCCTAGTGGAAGGAGTGACGGCAGACAGGCATCAAAGGCCTAACATTGGGCTGGCTGTAGGCAAGTTAAAATTGGTTCCAGGGGAACACGGCCATCAGTGGCCTGGTCAGTGTAGTTGTAGTTGAAAGAACGGGACGCAGACAGGCTTCGAAGGCCTAACATAATAACATAGGGCTGGCTGTAGGCAAGTTAAAATTGGTTCCAAGGGAACACGGCCATCAGTGGCCTGGTCAGTGTAGTTGTAGTTGAAAGAACGGGACGCAGACAGGCTTCGAAGGCCTAACATAACAAACTTGGGCTGGCTGTAGGCACTTTTAAATTTGTTCCAGGGGTACATGGGCAGCAGTGTATGGTCAGTGGAAGTCTAGTGGAAGGAGTGACCGCAGACAGGCTTCGAAGGCCTAACATAACAAACTTGGGCTGGCTGTAGGCACTTTTAAATTGGTTCCAGGGGTACACGGGCAGCAGTGGTCTGGTCAGTGGAAGTCTAGTGGAAGGAGTGACCGCAGACAGGCTTCCAAGGCCTAACATAACAAACTTGGGCTGGCTGTAGGCACTTTTAAATTGGTTCCAGGGGTACACGGGCAGCAGTGGTCTGGTCTGTGGAAGTCTAGTGGAAGGAGTGACCGCAGACAGGCTTCGAAGGCCTAACATAACAAACTTGGGCTGGCTGTAGGCACTTTTAAATTGGTTCCAGGGGTACACGGGCAGCAGTGGTCTGGTCAGTGGAAGTCTAGTGGAAGCAGTGACCGCAGACAGGCTTCCAAGGCCTAACATAACAAACTTGGGCTGGCTGTAGGCACTTTTAAATTGGTTCCAGGGGTACACGGGCAGCAGTGGTCTGGTCAGTGGAAGTCTAGTGGAAGGAGTGACCGCAGACAGGCTTCCAAGGCCTAACATAACAAACTTGGGCTGGCTGTAGGCACTTTTAAATTGGTTCCAGGGGTACACGGGCAGCAGTGGTCTGGTCAGTGGAAGTCTAGTGGAAGGAGTGACCGCAGACAGGCTTCCAAGGCCTAACATAACAAACTTGGGCTGGCTGTAGGCACTTTTAAATTGGTTGCAGGGGTACACGGGCAGCAGTGGTCTGGTCAGTGGAAGTCTAGTGGAAGGAGTGACGGCAGACAGTCTTCGAAGGCCTAACATAACAAAATTGGGCTGACTGTAGGCACTTTTAAATTGGTTCCAGGGTAACACGGCCAGCAGTGGCCTGGTCAGTGTAGTAGTTGTAGAAAGAAGGGACCGCAGACAGGCTTCGAAGGCCTAACATAACAAAAATGTCAAAACAATGGTATTGTCAGTGCCAGGCATTGAAGGATGTCAGCGCCTAGACTACACATTGGTGAAGCTGTGAGAGATAATTTTGCTAGTGGTAGAGCACTGTTTGAGCTGGGGGGGGAACTGTCTTGTGGCCGGCGGTACAGGCACAGGGCCCCTCATATTACAACGGTGTGTCTGACGTTGGGTGCGCACCACCACCGCCAGAGACACTTTATTGTACTATGAGGGACCCAGTGGCAGTGCCGTCGACCAAAAGCGGCCACACCCACCTCTTCAGACAAACAGCACTCTCAAGGGTCCAAGCGCAAAGTGGCGATAGCACGGCCCCGTGTGGGGAGTTTGGCCATTTCGTGAGGTGGAAACATGTCGTATGCTGGACAATCAGGTGAAGAAAATTACGAGATTGGAAAAGTCATTCAGAATAGTCCACAGGCAAGACCTTTTCATAGGAAAGCTAGGTGTCAGCCGGGCAGGGTGGGGCAAAAGATTTTGAAATCCAGTTGTGGTTCATTTTAATGAAGGTTAGATCATCTACATTTTGGGTAGCCAGACGAGTCCTTTTTTCTGTTAGTATTGAACCTGCAGCACTGAATACTCTTTCTGATAGGACACTAGCTGCCGGGCAAGCAAGCTCCTGCAATGCATATTCTGCCAATTCTGGCCAGGTGTCTAATTTGGATGCCCAGTAATCAAATGGGAATGACGGTTGAGGGAGAACGTCGATAAGGGATGAAAAATAGTTTGTAACCATACTGGACAAATGTTGTCTCCTGTCACTTTGAATTGATGCTGCAGTACCTGTCCTGTCTGCGGTCATAGAAAAATCACTCCACAACCTGGTCAGAAAACCCCTCTGGCCAACGCCACTTCTGATTTCTGCCCCTCTAACACCTCTGGTCTGCTGGCCCCTGGAGCTCGTGTGAGAACGATCACGGGCGCTGTGTGCAGGGAATGCCAGAAGCAAACGGTCAACAAGAGTTGATTGTTTTGTTGCTAATATTAGTTCCAAGTTCTCATGTGGCATAATATTTTGCAATTTGCCTTTATAGCGAGGATCAAGGAGGCAGGCCAACCAGTAATCGTCATCGTTCATCATTTTTGTAATGCGTGTGTCCCTTTTGAGGATACGCAAGGCATAATCCGCCATGTGGGCCAAAGTTCCCGTTGTCAAATCTGCGGTTGTGCTTGGTTGAGGGGCAGTTGCAGGCAAATCTACGTCACTTGTGTCCCTCAAAAAACCAGAACCCGGCCTTGCCACGCCACCAATTTCCCGTGCCCCCGGGAAAGCTTCCTCATTAAAAATATACTCATCCCCATCATCCTCCTCATCCTCCACCTCCTCTTCGCCCGGTACCTCGTCATGTACACTGCCCTGACCAGACAATCGCTGACTGTCATCAAGGCTTTCCTCTTCCTCTGGTGCAGACGCCTGATCCTTTATGTGCGTCAAACTTTGCATCAGCAGACGCATTAGGGGGATGCTCATGCTTATTATGGCGTTGTCTGCACTAACCAGCCGTGTGCATTCCTCAAAACACTGAAGGACTTGACACATGTCTTGAATCTTCGACCACTGCACACCTGACAACTCCATGTCTGCCATCCTACTGCCTGCCCGTGTATGTGTATCCTCCCACAAAAACATAACAGCCCGCCTCTGTTCGCACAGTCTCTGAAGCATGTGCAGTGTTGAGTTCCACCTTGTTGCAACGTCTATGATTAGGCGATGCTGGGGAAGGTTCAAAGAACGCTGATAGGTCTGCATACGGCTGGAGTGTACAGGCGAACGGCGGATATGTGCGCAAAGTCCACGCACTTTGAGGAGCAGGTCGGATAACCCCGGATAACTTTTCAGGAAGCACTGCACCACCAGGTTTAAGGTGTGAGCCAGGCAAGGAATGTGTTTCAGTTGGGAAAGGGAGATGGCAGCCATGAAATTCCTTCCGTTATCACTCACTACCTTGCCTGCCTCAAGATCTACAGTGCCCAGCCACGACTGCGTTTCTTGCTGCAAGAACTCGGACAGAACTTCCGCGGTGTGTCTATTGTCGCCCAAACACTTCATAGCCAATACAGCCTGCTGACGTATGCCAGTAGCTGCCCCATAATGGGAGACCTGGTGTGCAACAGTGGCAGGTGCGGATGGAGTGTTTGTGCGACTGCGGTCTGTGGACGAGCTCTTGCTTCTGCAGGAGGACGAGGAGGAGGAGGAGGAGGAGGAGGGGGTGCGAACGGCTACAGACAACTGTTTACTAGACCGTGGGCTAGGCAGAACTGTCCCAAACTTGCTGTCCCCTGTGGACCCTGAATCCACCACATTTACCCAGTGTGCCGTGATGGACACGTAACGTCCCTGGCCATGCCTACTGGTCCATGCATCTGTTGTCAGGTGCACCTTTGTGCTCACAGATTGCCTGAGTGCATGGACGATGCGCTCTTTAACATGCTGGTGGAGGGCTGGGATGGCTTTTCTGGAAAAAAAGTGTCGACTGGGTAGCTCGTAGCGTGGTACAGCGTAGTCCATCAGGTCTTTGAAAGCTTCGCTTTCAACTAACCGGTAGGGCATCATCTCTAACGAGATTAGTCTAGCTATGTGGGCGTTCAAACCCTGTGTACGCGGATGCGAGGCTAAGTATTTCCTTTTTCTAACCATAGTCTCATGTAGGGTGAGCTGGACTGGAGAGCTGGAGATCGTGGAACTAGCGGGGGTGCCGGTGGACATGGCAGACTGAGAGACGGTGGGAGATGGTATTGTTGCCGCCGGTGCCCTAGATGCAGTGTTTCCTACTACGAAACTGGTGATTCCCTGACCCTGACTGCTTTGGCCTGGCAAAGATACCTGCACAGATACAGCAGGTGGTGCGCTAAATGGTGGTCCTACACTGCCGGAAGGGATGTTGCGTTGATGACTAGCTTCATTGGCCGAGGGTGCAACAACCTTAAGGGACGTTTGGTAGTTAGTCCAAGCTTTCAAATGCATGGTGGTTAAATGTCTATGCATGCAACTAGTATTGAGACTTTTCAGATTCTGACCTCTGCTTAAGGAAGTAGAACATTTTTGACAGATGACTTTGCGCTGATCAATTGGATGTTGTTTAAAAAAATGCCAGACTGCACTCTTTCTAGCATCGGATACCTTTTCAGGCATTGCAGACTGAGCTTTAACCGGATGGCCACGCTGTCCTCCACCAGGTTTTGGCTTTGCCACGCGTTTTGGGCAAGATACGGGCCCGGCAGATGGAACCTGTGGCGATGTTGATGCCTGCTGCGGCCCCTCCTCCTCCTCTGCTTCAGAACTGCTGCCGCCTGCACCCTGTTCCCCCAATGGCTGCCAATCGGGGTCAAGAACTGGGTCATCTAATAACTCTTCTTGTACCTCCTGCGCAACTTCGTCTGTGTCACCGTGTCGTTCGGTGGTATAGCGTTCGTGATGGGGCAACATAGTCTCATCAGGGTCTGATTCTTGATCAGCACCCTGCGAGGGCAATGTTGTGGTCTGAGTCAAAGGACCAGCATAGTAGTCTGGCTGTGGCTGTGCGTCAGTGCACTCCATGTCAGATTCAATTTGTAATGGGCATGGACTGTTAACTGCTTCACTTTCTAAGCCAGGGACGGTATGTGTAAAGAGCTCCATGGAGTAACCCGTTGTGTCGCCTGCTGCATTCTTCTCTGTTGTTGTTTTTGCTGAAGAGGACAAGGAAGTGACTTGTCCCTGACCGTGAACATCCACTAACGACGCGCTGCTTTTACTTTTACCAGTTTCACGAGAGGAGGCAAAAGAGCTAGAGGCTGAGTCAGCAAGATAAGCCAAAACTTGCTCTTGCTGCTCCGGCTTTAAAAGCGGTTTTCCTAATCCCAGAAAAGGGAGCGTTCGAGGCCTTGTGTAGCCGGACGACGAACCTGGCTCCACAGCTCCAGACTTAGGTGCAATATTTTTTTCCCCACGACCACCTGATGCTCCACCACTACCACTACCCTCATTACCAGCTGACAATGAACGCCCCCGGCCACGACCTCTTCCACTAGACTTCCTCATTGTTTTAAAAACGTAACCAAACTAACGTTATTTGTTGCAGTCACACAACTTACACGGTGAGCTATAACTTCAGTATGATTTAGCTACCCCTTTACAGGTTGGTGAGACCACAGCGAAAATCAGGCCCAATGTTACACACTCTTTTTTTGGTGGCTGCAAATTAGAGAGATGCCCCACACGCAGGACTGTCACTGAAGCACAAATGTTAATATTAATGTCACACTATTATTTTTTTTTTATTTTTATTTTTTTCAGGAACACTTTAGAAACCCCCCCCCAAAAAAAAAAATAGATTTTTGCAGGGAGAATTTAGAAAACAAATGTAACAAACTATATGCTTTCTATGGGCCACTGAGTGAGAGATGACGCACACAGGAATCAGGAGTGGCACACAAGCCCAGAGGCCAATATTTTTCTACCAATGATTGATGGAGTTATTTTCTCTGGTAGATTTTGGAACCCAAATCAAGGAAAAAAAATATAGGCTTTCTATGGACCACAATTGGAGAGAGAGAGAGAGAGAGAGAGAGAGAGAGAGATGGCACACCCAGGAGTCAAGACTGGCACACAAGCAGAAAGGCCAATATTAATCTCCCACTGTTTTTTTTGTTTGTTTTTTTTTTTTTTTTTTCAGGGAGACTTTAGAAAAAAAAATAATAAAAAAAATATGATTTTATCAGGAAGAATTTAGAAACCAAATAAAATAAAATGATTTTTTCAGGGAGAATTTATAAAAAAAATAAAAACAAAAATAGGCGTTCTATGGCCCACTGACTGAGAGATGACGCACACAGGAGTCAGGAGTGGCACACAAGCCCAGAGGCCAATATTTTTCTACCAATGATTGATGTAGTTATTTTCTCTGGTAGATTTTGGAACCCAAATCAAGGAAAAAAAATATAGGCTTTCTATGGACCACAATTGGAGAGAGAGAGAGAGAGAGAGATGGCACACCCAGGAGTCAAGACTGGCACACAAGCAGAAAGGCCAATATTAATCTCCCACTGTTTTTTTTGTTTGTTTGTTTTTTTTTTTTTCAGGGAGACTTTAGAAAAAAAAATAATAAAAAAAATATGATTTTATCAGGAAGAATTTAGAAACCAAATAAAATAAAATGATTTTTTCAGGGAGAATTTATAAGACAAATAAAAACAAAAATAGGCGTTCTATGGCCCACTGACTGAGAGATGACGCACACAGGAGTCAGGAGTGGCACACAAGCCCAGAGGCCAATATTTTTCTACCAATGATTGATGTAGTTATTTTCTCTGGTAGATTTTAGAACCCAAATCAAGGAAAAAAAATATAGGCTTTCTATGGACCACAATTGGAGAGAGAGAGAGAGAGAGAGAGAGATGGCACACCCAGGAGTCAAGACTGGCACACAAGCAGAAAGGCCAATATTAATCTCCCACTGTTTTTTTTGGTTGTTTTTTTTTTTTTTTTTCAGGGAGACTTTAGAAAAAAAAATAATAAAAAAAATATGATTTTATCAGGAAGAATTTAGAAACCAAATAAAATAAAATGATTTTTTCAGGGAGAATTTATAAAACAAATAAAAACAAAAATAGGCGTTCTATGGCCCACTGACTGAGAGATGACGCACACAGGAGTCAGGAGTGGCACACAAGCCCAGAGGCCAATATTTTTCTACCAATGATTGATGTAGTTATTTTCTCTGGTAGATTTTGGAACCCAAATCAAGGAAAAAAAATATAGGCTTTCTATGGACCACAATTGGAGAGAGAGAGAGAGAGAGAGAGAGAGAGAGAGATGGCACACCCAGGAGTCAAGACTGGCACACAAGCAGAAAGGCCAATATTAATCTCCCACTGTTTTTTTTGGTTGTTTTTTTTTTTTTTTTTCAGGGAGACTTTAGAAAAAAAAATAATAAAAAAAATATGATTTTATCAGGAAGAATTTAGAAACCAAATAAAATAAAATGATTTTTTCAGGGAGAATTTAGAAAACAAATAAAACCAAAAATAGGCGTTCTATGGCCCACTGACTGAGAGATGACGCACCCAGGAGTCAAGACTGGCACACAAGCAGAAAGGCCAATATTAATCTCCCACTGTTTTTTTTTTTTTTTTTTTTTTTTCAGGGAGACTTTAGAAAAAAAAATAATAAAAAAAATATGATTTTATCAGGAAGAATTTAGAAACCAAATAAAATAAAATGATTTTTTCAGGGAGAATTTAGAAAACAAATAAAACCAAAAATAGGCGTTCTATGGCCCACTGACTGAGAGAGAGAGAGAGATGGAACGCTTAGTACTGGCACACAAGCCCAAAGGGCAATATTAATCTCCCTTTTTTTTTCCAGGGAGAATTTCTAAAACCCAAAAAAAAAAAAAAATAGGCTTTCTATGGCCCACTATTTGTGAGAGAGATGGGACGCTCAGGACTGGCACAGATGGCACGCTCAGGACTGGCACAGAAGCCCAGAGGCCAATATTAATCTCCCTTTTTTTCTGGGAGAATTTATAAAACCAAAAAAATATTTAAATAGGCTTTCTATGGCCCACTATTTGTGAGAGAGATGGCACGCTCAGGACTGGCACAGATGGCACGCTCACAACTGGCACACAAGCCCAGAGGCCAATATTAATCTCCCTTTTTTCAGGGAAAATTTATAAAACCAAAAAAAAAATTAAATAGGCTTTCTATGGCCCACTATTTGTGAGAGAGATGGCACGCTCAGGACTGGCACAGATGGCACGCTCACAACTGGCACACAAGCCCAGAGGCCAATATTAATCTCCCTTTTTTCAGGGAAAATTTATAAAACCAAAAAAAAAATTAAATAGGCTTTCTATGGCCCACTATTTGTGAGAGAGATGGCACGCTCAGGACTGGCACAGATGGCACGCTCACAACTGGCACACAAGCCCAGAGGCCAATATTAATCTCCCTTTTTTCAGGGAAAATTTATAAAACAAAAAAAAAAATTAAATAGGCTTTCTATGGCCCACTATTTGTGAGAGAGATGGCACGCTCAGGACTGGCACAGATGGCACGCTCACAACTGGCACACAAGCCCAGAGGCCAATATTAATCTCCCTTTTTTTCAGGGAGAATTTATAAAACCAAAAAAAAAATTAAATAGGCTTTCTATGGCCCACTATTTGTGAGAGAGATGGCACGCTCAGGGCTGGCACAGATGGCACGCTCAGGACTGGCACACAAGCCCAGAGGCCAATATTAATCTCCCTTTTTTTCAGGGAGAATTTATAAAACCCAAAAAAAAATAAAATAGGCTTTCTATGGCCCACTATTTGTGAGAGAGATGGCACACTCAGGACTGGCACACAAGCCCAAAGGCCAATATTAATCTCCCACTGTATTTTTATCAGGGAGAATTTATACACCCCACAAAAAAAAATACAGAAAAATGAAAAGGCTTTCTATGGCCCACTATGTGAGAGAGATGGCACACACAGGGATGGCACTCTAGCAGAAATGCCAAATTGCCAATCTTAATCTCCCACCAAAAAAAAAAAAAAAAAAAAAAAACAGGGAATGTCCTACAATTACTATCTCCCTGCCTGCAGTAATCTCAGCCAGGTATGGCAGGCAGCTACTATCTCCCTGCCTGCAGTAATCTCAGCCAGGTATGGCAGGCAGCAATAAGGAGTGGACTGATGCACAAATGAAATAAAAAGTGTGGACAAACAAAAAAGATAGCTGTGCAGAAAGGAAGGAACAAGAGGATTTGTGCTTTGAAAAAAGCAGTTGGTTTGCACAGCGGCGTACACACAGCAATGCAGCTATCAGGGAGCCTTCTAGGGCAGCCCAATGAGCTACAGCGCTGAGGGGAAAAAAAAAAAAAAAAAAACTTCCACTGTCCCTGCACACCGAGGGTGGTGTTGGACAGTGCAAATCGCTGCAGCACAAGCGGTTTTGTGGTTAATGGACCCTGCCTAACGCTATCCCTGCTTCTGACAAAGCGGCAGCAACCTCTCCCTAAGCTCAGATCAGCAGCAGTAAGATGGCGGTCGGCGGGAACGCCTCTTTATAGCCCCTGTGACGTCGCAGACAGCAAGCCAATCACTGCAATGCCCTTCTCTAAGATGGTGGGGACCAGGACCTATGTCATCACGCTGCCCACACTCTGCGTTTACCTTCATTGGCTGAGAAATGGCGCTTTTCGCGTCATTGAAACGCGACTTTGGCGCGAAAGTCGCGTACCGCATGGCCGACCCCGCACAGGGGTCGGATCGGGTTTCATGAAACCCTGACTTAGCCAAAAGTCGGCGACTTTTGAAAATGTTCGACCCGTTTCGCTCAACCCTAATGTTTATTACTAAACATTTGGCTTGGTATTATCTACAGATCTATCTATCGATCTTTATATCATCTATCGTATCTATCTATTATCTATCATCTAAAGCATCTATTATCTATCATCTATCGTATCTGTTGTATCTATCTATCTATCTATCTATCTATCTATCTATCTATCTATCTATCTATCGTATCTATCGTATCTACATGTATCTGTCTACAGTATCTATCTATTATCTATCGTGTCTATCTATTATCTATCATCTAAAGTATATATCTATTATCTATCATCTATCGTATCTATCTATCGCATCTATCTATCGTATCTATCTATCGTATCTATTATCTATCATCTATTGTATCTATCTATCGTATCTATTGTGAGGCAGTGACCCCTGTTAAAGCTAGGGGGCACTGTATGTGCTCTCCAGAATGTGCATGGATGCGTAGTTAGTGAGGCCATGAGGGCGTACTGCAGATACAGCTGTGGCTGTAATTACAATAGTGAAGCAGTGACTGATTAAAAAGCCCTGTAGTAGAGGGGGAGGTGTGTCAGTGTGTTCTTGGAAGCAGACAGAGCAGTTGTCTGCAGAGCTCTCTCTGTGTGGAGCAACACAGAGACAGAAGGAACCAAAGAGACTAACACCCTGCCTCTTGGGCTGTCTTATGTGTACCTGGCTGCACTCCAGAGAATAAAGAGTGCAGTGAGACTTGTTACTGGCGTGCGGTCACCCAGGGAAACTGGACAGAGGGAAGTTTGGCCTGTGTATTGACTGCATCATATAGCCATGCATTATTAATGGACTGTATGAAGAAGCCGTATACTATATTGACTGTGTGAAGTAACACAATAAAAAAACGTTTTGTTAGAACTTGCTTGGGTCACTGCCGTTTCACTGTGTATGGTCCTACCGCTGCATCACACTATCTATCGTAGCTATCGTATCTATCTATCTATCGTATCTATCTATTGTATCTATCTATCATCTATTATCTATCTATCTACTATCTATCTATATTTCTATAATCTATTATCTATCTATTATCTATTGTATCTATCTATTATCTATCTACCTATCTATTATCTACCGATATATATCTATCTATAGATAGATAGATAGATATATCGATAGATAGATAATAGATAGATACAATAGATAGATACAATAGATAGATATGATAGATAGATAATAGATGGAGCTATAGATTAATAGATACGATACTGTACGATAGATAGATTTATCTATCGTATCTATCTATATCTATCTATCTGTGTGTCTAAACATTATTCTTCAGAGGAGTATGTAAATGAAGAAGTTGGACAAGAAATTACATCACAATTCTTTTTTTGTTTGTACAACTTTATTTAGTTTACAAAACCACACACAAATCCGCATTAAAAAAAAGCCCGAAAAACGCATGTAAAAACGCATCAAAAACGCAGGTGACCTGCCAGTGACCTCAGATGCAGATTTGGTGCAGATTTTACCTGCGTCAAATCCTGAGCAAATCCTGATGCAATGCTGACCATGGAAACATACCCTTAGAGATGGCATTGCTGTGCTTGGTTCATCGGCACTTATCCTCTCTACAAATCCCTTCATTGTCTTCCAATTCCTCAACGTATCAACTTCAAGCTGCTAAGACTGATGTACAAAGCCATCCATAATATGTCTCTGCCATATATCTCAGAACTAATCTTCTTCCTGTGCAACCACCTGACCCATCATTGCCTGAAACATTTTTTCAAATAAGCATACAAGTTGGATAGTAACGCTACTGATGGCATCATCAGCGACGGGTCATGTTTGTGGAGTACTTGAAGCAGTACAATATGGTACACAAGTCCTGCATGGAGGCCCACTCATTGATCTTAAAGTGGTGTTGTTTCGCGGAGCGACTCACCCATGTATGCTGCAGCTTAAACTCTACTATCGCCTGCTGCTACTCGTGCAGTTTTTCCAGCATATGCAAGGTGGAGTTCCAACTTGTGGGTCGTCACATATGACATGGTGAAAAGTAAAGCAGAAGTGAAGCTGCACCTCAGACAGGTGATCAGCAGCAGGGTGAGAACACCAAAAGTGCGCATAGACGGCCCGCACTTTCTGACCGGATGAGGAGACGATACATGAAGCAGAGTAGGAGAAGGAGGCAACATGGAAAGAGACAGCTGATGTCAAGGCTATGGGCAAGCCACGATGCACAGTAGCAGCCAGCTTAATGGCTAAGGGACAGCCTCGGTACTTTGTAGCAGCTGATGTAATAGCTAGGTGCCAGCCACGGTTCACAGTAGCAGCCAAGTTAATGGCTAGGGGCCAGCCTTTGTGCTTTGTAGCAGCTTACATAACAGCTAGGGGCCCACCGCGGTACACAGTAGTAGCCAACATATTGGCTAGGGGCTGGCCTCAGTGCTTTTGCACCCTGCCCCCTCTTTTGCTATGCAGTTGGGACAGCTTGACCATCACCTCTTCCTCCGAATGGCCCACATCACTCAGTGACCTTGACTCCATGTGGGCTCTAGGACCTCAGCATTCCCCATCGCATCATCACACCTCTCCAGTCTGTCCTTAACTCTGTTGCTCTGGTATTCCACTTCTGTCCTCGCTACTCCTTCATTTCTCCTCTTTGCTAATCCCTTCATTGTCTACCAGTTCCACAACGCATCCACTTCAAGCTACTAACACTGACCTACAAAGCCATCCATAATCTGTCTTCCCCATATATCTCTGAAGTAATCTCCCAATGTTTCCCACCATGTAATTGCTGGTCCTCTGAAGACCTCCTTCTCTCCACCACAATCGGTACGTTCCTCATCCAATCGACTGCAAGACTTCTCCCAAGTATCCCCCATCCTGTAGAATTCTGTGGCCCAACACATCTGATTATCTGCTACAATCTAAAATTTCAAGCAGATATTGAAATATTGAAAACCCATGTCTTCAGTATAGCTTACAGCCTGCAACGACCCGCTGTCACCTTACCAACACAAAAGCTGCTGCAGCCGCCAAACCTACTGTCTAATTCCCATTATCCTCTAGAATGTAAGGCTGCAAGGGTAGGGTCCTCACCCCTCTGTTCTGTTATTAGTTTGTTCATTGTAATTTATATTTGTGTTTTGTTTATAACCTCTCCTCATGTACAGCACCATGGAATCAATGGTGTTCTAAAAAAAAATAGAATAATAATCCCCTGCATGATGTTTCACCCAGTCCTCACCCAAAGTAATTGAAGGCACTGTCAGTCAACCAATTTAAAACCACCTCTTCTTGTTCTGGCCTCACCATTCATCCAGCGGTACTTGTTTTAATGAAAGTACACAGAACGTCCTGTCGTATGAGTGCACCAAATGAAAGTGGTAGGCTGTGGAGTCAGTAAGCCAGACCTCCGACTCCTCAATTTCCCTGACTCCGACTCCGACTTCATGACTCTAACTCCGACTTCACAGCACTGCCTCGCTACTCAGCATGTACATAAAGTGCAGTACAGATTCATCTTAACTAAAAGCCTACATCCTTAGATCAGGAATAGAACAGACATTTATAGGACAGTTCATAACTTTCCCAAATTATTATGAAAAAATTTAGAACACATACTGCATTGAACTATTGTGCCCAATTTATGATATATTTTAGGAGTCAGTCCATTTTATACTGACTCCATCAAAATGGACACTAACTCCATGACTCGGACTCCACAGCCCTGTCAGCAGGCACAGATCAACTACATCCTCTCTCTCCCTGCAGCAATATGCACCACCACCAGCAGCAACACAACCACGTCCCCTATTTGATGCTTTGCTCATTGTTTTCAATTCAAAAAAAGGTATTACATGGCATGTATATAGACAGTCAGAACATTATTACACTGGCTGTTTTCAGAGTATCCCACCCCCCAAAAAAGAAGCAAAAAGACAACAACGCAAAACCAGTGAGGGCTACCTCCTACTACTACTACGCCTCTTCCATCTACACCACCTCAACCTCTCGTTGTAGATTTTTTATCTTTTTTTTTATTCTATGTTCTTTTATGTCAGTTCCTTAGCAAAAACTAAATAAAACTCACAAAACAGTGTTGGATAACTCCTCCCCTGCCTCTTCCACCTACACGGCCACATCCACCCCTCCACTTAGACCTCCGCCTCCTCGTTCAAGATTATTTTTTCTTTTTGTTACTCTGTGTTATTTTAAATCATTTCCCTATCCACACTTGTTTGTATGACAATTGTCCTGCTCTTACCCCCATTTAGCTCTCTTTTGCAGCCCCCTAGCCCTCACTATGACTGTTCTACAGCTCTTTTAAAGCACCAAAGTTCGGGTCCCCATTGACTTCTATTGGATTCGAGTCCAGGGATAAGTTTGCACCCGAAACAAACTTTGCCCCAATGTGCTTTTCACGTTGTAGGCTTTGTAAGCATTGCAAATTATGAAATCCATAGTGAAATTAGTACAAGTTGGCACAAATCACTTGCTGTGAATTTCAAGCCTGCAATATTGGTCAGTTTCTGCTGAAAATTTTCTCTACAGTGTGTGGATGAGATTTACCTCTGCACCCACTATAGTTATGCCTGAGGCTCCTGCTGTAATACACAAGAGATGTTAGGGATCTGACCCATGTGCACATGCACTACCATTATGGGGTCAGCGGAGAGGTGAAGCGTTATGCAGTTCTGAACTGCCCATGAAGTATGGGTAGACAAGAGCCTAAACCCAAGGTAGAGACTTCTTTGCATTGGGCTACATAATAGCTGATTTGCTAGATATGTGCACTTCTTGGAAAGGCCTCATTCACATGTCTGTAAAAAGGTGAAAATGTTGCCCACATTTCCCCTGGAAGACAAGTGTATTAATGCAATGTGATATAATGTGTAGTACGTATAGTTAATTGTACTGTTTGCAAGGAAAGAATCTGCCCATCAACAGTAGCTGACAGGGATAGTGGGAGTTAATAGTTGGGACTAGCCCAAAGTAGGAGAGGCTAAAGTGAAGGGGCAGCAGAGAGGTTACTGTCAGATTCAGATAGGGCCTAGACTGCAGCAGAAGCAAACCTATGATCTGACTAAGAAGCAGAACCACAAGAAGTGGGTGTCCCCGAAGTGAGAGGAGACAGATGCAATGGATAGTGTGATCCACAGCTCTAAAAGACTGGGGAATGAATGAAGTGAAGGTAACGTAGCTTCGGGGACTTGCGGGGTCGTCACCGATGCTGTGCCCCCTGGTGGCATAAACTCATATGAACTGTAGCGTGGGAATTTTTCTGAATATTTTCCCATGCTACAGTTCAAATGAGTTTAAGCCACCAGGGGGCTCAGCTTCGGTGACAGCACTGAAAGTCCCCGAAGCTATGTTACCTTCATTTCATTCATTCCCCAGTCTTTTACAGCCGGGAACGGCTGCATTAGCAGGCTCCTGGTTGTAACCACATTTAAACCTTTCAGATGGATTTACATTGTGGGACATGACTGTACGGCGGACAGGTATGGGATATTGTTGCTTTTTTCTTTTCCTATTTTTTACAGGAGAACGAGGGTCATCAGTTGGATTGAGCGTAAAATAAAGATAATAAACCCCATGTGTTTATTTATTTCATTAAAATACTTTATTCTTAATGTGTGTCTGTATTTTTAACTCTTTACTAATATTGGATTAATAATGGATAGGTGTCTTATTGACATCTCTCCATTATTACCCAGGCTTAATGTCACCTTACAATACAAGGTGACATTAACCCCTTATTACCCCATATGCCACCGCTACAGGGGAGTGGGAAGAGAGTGGCTATGTGCTTTTTCTAGGGTGGCTGGGGGCAGATGTTTTTAGCTGGGGGGGCAATAACCATTGTCCCTCTCTAGGCTATTAATATCTGCCCTCAGTCACTGGCTTAACCACTCTGGAGGAGAAAATTGCGCAGGAGCCTACACCAGTTTTTCCGTGTTTTAACCCTTTATTTTAACACCTAGAGCTCCAAAATTTAGCACACACAAACTGCTAACATTATTAGTGAGGAATATGTAAAAACATAATGGATATGAAACGGTTTACTGTATGTAAACCAGGTCTCATTTCCTGTCGGGTTTGGTAAGGACTTAGCAAAAGCTGGCAATTGAATTACCAACTTTTATGCTATCTAGCTCTGTATTAACCCCTTAGCGACCGCCGATACGCCTTTTAACGGCGGCCGCTAAGGGTACTTAAACCACAGCGCCGTTAATTAACGGAGCTGTGGAAAAAGTAAATAGCGCCCCCCAGAGTCGGATTTTCTCCGGGGTCTCGGCTGCCGGGGGTAGCCGAGACCCCAGAGAACATGATTCGGGGTTTTTTTTACCCACCCCGCATTTGCGATCGCCGGTAATTAACCGTTTACCGGCGATCGCAAAAAAAAAAACGCGATCTCTTTTTAATTTCTCTGTCCTCGGAGGACAGAGAAAAGGGGTCCCAGGTAGCCCCCCAATACTTACTTGTCTCCCCCGGTGCTCCTCGTGGCTCCCGGTGGGCGCCGCCATCTTCAAAATGGCGGGCGCATGCGCGGTGCGCCCGCCGGCCGACCCCGCGAGAATCTTTGGGGTCTCGGCTGCCGGGGGTAGCCGAGACCCCAAAGAGCATGATCGGGGTCGATTTTACCGACCCCTGTTTTGCGATCGCCGGTAATTAACTGTTTACCGGCGACCGCAAAAAAAAAAAAAAGTGTAATTCTCTGTCCTCTGATGTGATCGCACATCAGAGGACAGACAAATAGGGGGATTCGGGGACCCTATCATACTCACCTGTGTCCCTGGATCCTCCTGCTGCTGCTCCTCCTGGCCGCCGGCAAAAGAAAATGGCGGGCGCATGCGCAGTGCGCCCGCCATCTGTCTCCATCTGCTGGCCGGCAGGAGAACAGCAGTTGGGGCTAAAATTAGGGTTAGGGTTAGGGTTAGGGCTAGGGTTAGGGTTAGGGCTAGGGTTAGGGTTAGGGCTAGGGTTAGGGCTAGGGTTAGGGTTAGGGCTAGGGTTAGGGCTAGGGTTAGGGCTAGGGTTAGGGGTAGGGTTAGGGCTAGGGTTAGGGTTAGGGCTAGGGTTAGGGCTAGGGTTAGGGTTAGGGCTAGGGTTAGGGCTAGGGTTAGGGCTAGGGTTGGGGCTAAATTTAGGGTTAGGGTTGGGGCTAAATTTAGGGTTAGGCTTCTTTCACACTTACGTCGGTACGGGGCCGTCGCAGTGCGTCGGCCCGACATACCGACGCACGTTGTGAAAATTGTGCACAACGTGGGCAGCGGCTGTAGTTTTTCAACGCATCCGCTGCCCAATCTATGTCCTGGGGAGGAGGGGGCGGAGTTACGGCCACGCATGCGCGGTCAGAAATGGCGGATGCGACGTACAAAAAAACTTTTCATTGAACGTTTTTTTGTGCCGACGGTCCGCCAAAACACAACTGATCCAGTGCACGACGGACGCGACGTGTGGCCATCCGTCACGATCCGTCGGCAATACAAGTCTATGGGCAAAAAACGCATCCTGCGGGCACATTTGCAGGATCCGTTTCTTGTCCAAAACGATGGATTGCGGCGGAATGCCAAACGATGCAAGTGTGAAAGTAGCCTTAGGGCTAGGGTTAGGGTTGGGGCTAAAGTTAGGGCTAGGGTTGGGGCTAAAGTTAGGGTTAGAGTTGGGATTAGGGTTAGGGTTTGGATTAGGGTTGGTATTAGGGTTATGGTTGGCATTAGGGTTACGCTTGGGATTAGGGTTAGGTTTGGGATTAGGGTTAAGGTTAGGGTTGTGATTAGGGGTGCATTGGGATTAGGGTTAGGTTTGAGGTTAGGGTTGAGATTAGGATTAGGGGTGTGTTGGATTTAGGGTTTTGATTAGGGTTATGGTTAGGGTTGACATTAGAGTTGTTTTGGGGCAAGGGTTCTGATTATGGTTAGGGTTAATGATTAGGATTATGGATCAGGTTGGGATTAGGGTTAGGGGTGTGTTGGGGTTAGGGTTGGAGCTAGAATTGGGGGGTTTCCACTGTTTAGGTACATCAGGGGGTCTCCAAACACGACAGCCAATTTTGCGCTCAGAAAGTCAAATGGTGCTCCCTCCCTTCTGAGCTCTGCCGTGCGCCCAAACAGTGGGTTACCCCCACATATGGGGCATCAGCGTACTCGGGATAAATTGGACAACAACTTCTGGGGTCCAATTTCTCTTGTTACCCTTGTGAAAATAAAAACTTGGGGGCTACAAAATCTTTTTTGTGGAAAAATATATATTTTTTTTTATGACTCTGCATTATAAACTTCTGTGAAGCACTTGGGCATTCAAAGTTCTCACCACACATCTACATAAGTTCATTGGGGGGTCTAGTTTCCAAAACGGGGTCACTTGTGGGGGGTTACTACTGTTTAGGTACATCAGGGGCTCTGCAAACGCAATATAACGCCCACAGACCATTCTATCTAAGTCTGCATTCCAAAACGGCGCTCCTTCCCTTCCGAGCTCTGCCGTGCGCCCAAACAGTGGTTTACCCCCACATATGGGGTATCAGCATACTCAGGATAAATTGGACAACAACTTTAGTGGTCCAATTTCTCCTGTTACCCTTGTGAAAATAAAAACTTGGGGGCTACAATTTCTTTTTTGTGAAAAAAAAATATTTTTAATTTTCACGACTCTGCATTCTAAACGTCTGTGAAGCACTTGGGCATTCAAAGTTCTCACCACACATCTATATAAGTTCCTTGGGGGGTCTAGTTTCCAAAACAGGGTCACTTGTGGGGGGTTACTACTGTTTAGGTACATCAGGGGCTCTGCAAACGCAACATAACGCCCACAGACCATTCTATCTAAGTCTGCATTCCAAAATGGCGCTCCTTCCTTCCGAGCTCTGCCGTGTGCCCAAACAGTGGTTTACCCCCACATATGGGGTACCAGCATACTCAGGACAAATTGGACAACAACTTTTGGGGTCCAATTTCTCTTGTTACCCTTGTGAAAATAAAAACTTGGGGGCTAAAAAATCTTTTTTGTGGAAAAAAAAATATTTTTTATTTTCACGACTTTGCATTATAAACTTCTGTGAAGCACTTGGGCATTCAAAGTTCTCACCACACATCTAGATAAATTCCATGGGGGGTCTAGTTTCCAAAATGGGGTCACTTGTGGGGGATTTCTACTGTTTAGGTACATCAGGGGCTCTCCAAACGCGACATGGCGTCCGATCTCAATTCCAGCCAATTCTACATTGAAAAAGTAAAACGGCACTCTTTCTCTTCCAAGCTCTGCGGTGCGCCCAAACAGTGGTTTACCCCCACATATTGGGTATCGACGTACTCAGGAGAAATTGCACAACAACTTTAGTGGTCTAATTTCTCCTGTTACCCTTGTGAAAATAAAAATTTGTGGGCAAAAAGATCATTTTTGTAGAAAAAATGCAATTTTTTTTTTCACGGCTCTACATTATAAACTTCTGTGAAGCACATGGGGGTTCAAAGTGCTCACCACACATCTAGATAAGTTCCTTAAGGGGTCTAGTTTCCAAAATGGGGTCACTTGTGGGGGGTTTCCACTGTTTAGGCACATCAGGGGCTCTCCAAACGCGACATGGCGTCCAATCTCAATTCCAGCCAATTCTACATTGAAAAAGTAAAACGGCGCTCCTTCACTTCCAAGCTTTGCGGTGCACCCAAACAGTGGTTTACCCTCACATATGGGGTATCGACGTATTCAGGAGAAATCGCACAACAACTTTTGTGGTCTAATTTCTCCTGTTACCCTTGTAAAAATAAGAATTTGTGGGCAAAAAGATCATTTTTGTGTAAACAAAAGCGATTTTTTATTTTCACGGCTCTACGTTATAAACTTCTGTGAAGCACTTGGGGGTTGAAAGTGCTCACCACACATCTAGATAAGTTCCTTAAGGGGTCTAGTTTCCAAAATGGTGTCACTTGTGGGGAGTTTCCACTGTTTAGGCACATCAGGGGCTCTCTAAACGTGACATGGCGTCCGATGTCAATTCCAGCCAATTCTGCATTGAAAAAGTCAAACGGCGCTCCTTCACTTCTAAGTTCTGCGGTGCGCCCAAAAAGTGGTTTACCCCCACATATGGGGTATTGGCGTATTCAGGAGAAATTGCATAACAAAATTTATGGTTATATTTCTGTTTTTACATTTGTGAAAATAAAAAAAATGGTTCTGAATTAAGATGTTTGCAAAAAAAAGTTAAATGTTCATTTTTTCCTTCCACATTGTTTCAGTTCCTGTGAAGCACGTAAAGGGTTAATAAACTTCTTGAATGTGGTTTTGAGAACCTTGAGGGGTGTAGTTTTTAGAATGGTGTCACACTTCATTATTTTCTATCATATAGACCCCTCAAAATGACTTCAAATGTGATGTGGTCCCTGAAAAAAAATGGTGTTGTAAAAATGAGAAATTGCTGGTCAAATTTTAACCCTTATAACTCCCTAACAAAAAAAAATGTTGTTTCCAAAATTGTGCTGATGTAAAGTAGACATGTGGGAAATGTTATTTATTAACTATTTTTTGTGACATATCTCTCTGATTTAAGGGCATAAAAATACAAAGTTTGAAAATTGCAAAATTTTAAAAATTTTCGCCATATTTCCGTTTTTTTCATAAATAATCACAAGTAATATCGAAGAAATGTTACCACTAACATGAAGTACAATATGTCATGAAAAAACAATCTCAGAATCAGCAGGATCCGATGAAGCATTCCAGAGTTATAACCTCATAAAGTGACAGTGGTCAGAATTGCAAAAATTGGCTCGGTCATTAAGTACCAAATTGGCTCTGTCACTAAGGGGTTAAACATATATATATAATGTGTCTCACTGACATTTATATATATATATATATATACCTAGTATATGTGTAGACATTTATTTTATCTATTCTATTCTAACCTGTCAGTGTGATTTTACTGTATACCGCACTGAATTACCGGCTTTTCTATAGGACACCGGTGCGTATTTCTCGCAAGGCAGACTTGTGGTCCGAGTGCAATCCTTATTTTTCTCGCCCCCATAGACTTTCATTGGCGTATTTTTGGAGGAATACGCTGACAAACGCAGCATGCTGCAATGTTCTCAGCCCGTTAACTACAGATAAGAAATATACGGCTGATTGGAGCTGCCCCATAGAGAAACATTGGTCTGTGTACAATGCGTTGTTTTTGTGGCCTCTCCCTCGTCCGTATTTCTCTAGTGTGACCCCGGCCTATTTTTGAGTGGTGGTCTCCTTCATTGAACTCTACAATATCTGGTCCCGGCCAGCTGAAGTCAATGGCATCTACCTGCCTGTTAGTGCTAAGGCACATTTTTTGTTTTTCATTAAGTCTCAGATATACCCTGTAAACATGGGCGGCACATGTAGGGCACACAGATGCCATTGGTGTGCTGTATGTGTATTTCACGGACCCATAGACTTATACTGGCCCTTTCCATCTGTGCTCCTACAGAAAAATGAGCATGTCTCCCTGTGTTTTGCACAGACACACAGTCCATGAAAAGCACGGACATGTGAATAGCACCATAGATTATAATCTACGTGCTGCGTACTGTATCTGTGTAAAAAATGGATACAACACATACGTGCAATACAGATGTCTGAATGAGGCTTAAAGAAGAAAACCGGTACAGCTTAATATCACACCCTGAAAGAATATTGCAAGTCAGAGAGTAGAGACATGATTAATATCCACAAAGGACTCGACAAAGGAAAAAAAGGAAGGTCGTGGGGAAGACATGACTGAAAGAAGCCACTGATAGAAGTATGGAGTAACCTGACTAGTGCCAGCGTACTTATGAAAGAACCAATCTTCCTAGAAAACTGATTAAGCTACAAAGCTTATTTTAATAGTGAAACCTCTCATGTGTCAATCTGGTAAAGTCAATTATGAAGGCAGCTGTATATGTCTTATTACAACAATTGTCTCTGTGTTATTGTCTGAACTCCCCTGTATTGCTCCATATAATACTGGCAGTCATATATTTAATATACTATGTAATTTCTGTGGTTGTGATTTCAGTGTTGTCAGGATTCCTCATGTTTTTATAGGACTGGAAACTGCTGGCAGCAAGTTTTATGAGTACGGATCACTACTTGTTATAATGATGTGGGTACTAAGCTGTCACATATTTGGGGGTTTATTAAATCATATGAAATTTTCAATTTATCCTGTAATATTCTATAGAAACGGAGCATGCAGAGGTAATAAGAATGACAAGATTTCTTTCATTTATAGACTGTACTGTTGATTATATTAAAACTGCTGTGCTGCGCAAGAATATTTTGTGATAATGGCAATTTTCTATCCCGCAATTGAATTTTGTAAAATGTAATTAGGAATTAGAATAATATGAGTGCCTTACAGAGCGATTGGCGTTGTGCTGATAAAGGCTTCTGATGTCAGGCCTCTGGTTGTCTTGTAAGGAATATTTGCACATTGTTGTGCTGTAATTCACCTATGTAAGTGTGGCACCCCAGGAGTCCAGGTACCACAGTGGTGCTGCATTCCTCTTGGGGAGGGTAGTGCCATGCCTTGAGACAGGAGAAATCCCTTTGGCAGGTAACCTTATATGCAACACATTTTGACTCCAGGACAGATGGGGGAGCTCTCAACCCGGTTCTAGCGGAAATTCCCCATAAACATCCTGGTCTGGAGGAGTCAGTTAGTCTGGTGCAGACAAGCGGACAGTTGACAGTTGGTAGCAGACAGTGAAGGAGTACAGAAGGATTTAGGAGCTAGAGAAAGGCTGTGACTGGGCCTCTCTAAGCTGAGCGCAGAAACCGGGCAGCGGGAGCCCTAGGTCGTGAGGAACTACAGGTCCCATGGCAGAACCGGAGGGCAGGAAACTAAAAGGGACTTGCCCACATAACACCTGAGGTACAGCAGCAATCAGAGTCCGGAGTCACCGTGGACAGAGACCCCAAAGAGATGGCTCAAGTTGCCTACCGTGCAGGTACTGTCCCTGGACAGGGGAAGAAAGAGGACCTTGGTAGACAGCTACAGGTAGCAAAGGACTACAGACCAGCGCATAGTGGAAGGATCCCAAACTGACCTGTCAAGTTGATTTCCACTTGTCTTCAGGCTGCCTGGACTCCATCTACACTTGTTGCTGGTACCCTGGACTGAGGCTGCTTAACACCAGTAAACCAGGTAAAGAGTGTAACCCTGTGTCCTCCGTTTATTTGCCAGCACTCATCATCCCTGCTAAATACACTGGGAGCCCTGGGGACACAGCTTCACCTGTGGGAAGTGATACAATCTTTGCTGCAGCACCATCACCCCCAGAGGACCCCTTTAAGCACCGTCGGTCACCTCTGACTGAGAACCACAGGTGGCATCACGAACTTTCATTGTTTCCACAACCCCTTTAAAGACCATCCCTTTTACTTGGGCGCCCAGGGCCATGGACCGGGTCGCTGCCACCGTGACCACCCCTTTAATTGTGACCGGACCCGGTACCAAGTACCCCACTGCCCTGACGGGCGACTCATAAGTTTACAGTGTGACAGCTGATCTCTATATTTGATAGATATTGTGAAAAATAGGCAATCAGCAAATCACTTGATTTTATAAATTATATGTCTTACTCTAAAAAATGTCTCCAAAGTGCAGGACCTTAGATATTTTCCATCTGTCTTCCTTGCTCTGCCTGTTGGCAGGTCTAATCTGTCTCTAGTAACAGAGATCTTGTGTACCATCTTGTGTGGCATGAGAGCGGCAAGAATTTGCTTTTCTAAAAATTTCATGTAAAAGGACAGCTATGCTTTAATCCTAAGAAAATGCATAGAAAATGTCTAATATTGACAGGTTTTATGGCCTTGTGCTTGTAGTAGAATTCTGTCCTTGTGGATCTATAGTAGGGACCTATAGGTACTCTATATGCCAAATAGTGTCTTCATATATGTGATATTCTCCCCTAGAATCGTTGCATAGGAAGCATCTCATTAAAGATGGTACAATTTATTTTCTGTAGGATTCATACACATTTTGAGAGAGAAAATGCACCTCTGTCCTCATTTTCTAATAAAACCAGTGACATGTAGATGTACAGTAAGGCCCCATAGACTGTTATGAACGTCTTATTGTAGAAGTTTTACTGAGCAGCACTAATCATTTTTTTCAAGGCTCAGTGACCTTGTTATGACATAGCTGGGAGCTATGACAAACATCAAAAATATGTCCATAAAGTTTAAACTCCTAAAATGCATGTGAGGGACAACCGAGTGCCACCTCTTCTTTGTTATATTTGGTAAATGGACGCAATATTTACCTGTAGCTAGATTCTCATTAAATTATCACATTGGCAGTATTAGTGTACAGGCAGAGCCATTTCTCAAAATGCAATTTATTTACCTGACCAAAAGGCCAAGATCACTTCTACTTCAACACGGTATGTCCTGTCATGGCTGGTGGGCACACACAGGTTGGTCAATACGTTCATTAAATTACTTCAATTTTCTAAGTACAGCCTATATAGAAATAATGCAGATTGAAATTCATACATTACACTTTTCTATATATCTTGACGCACACAGTGAGGTGCTACATTTTTTGCACGTATACTTTACTTTGACCTGTTCACATTCGATTCAATATGTTGGGGGGTGCTGGTCAGGGTTTTTTTGCAAGATCACTCTTTTACACCACCTCTGTTGCAAGTGCAGCGCCCCAGGGTCCTGGTCGTTGCAGTAATATCATTCTCCTCTAGGGGGGAGTGATGTAACATTTGGAGACAAAGAAAGACAACCGAATCCAGGTATCACAAACATACAACACATTTCGCACTCCAGGCCACCAGGGGGAGCTATACTCCTATTTATTAGGGCACTCCTCACTGTTAGGTAAAACTGGTTGCCTGGGGAGGAAGTTAGACAGTTGCTGGCTGAGCTTTGCTCAGGTGGATGGTCCCTGACAGGGATGGGATCCTGTCAGAGGCCGAGACAGAAGGGCACGGAGCTGCGCATGCCCTGAGTGCGGCAGCTTCCAGAAAAGGACACAGAAAGAGAACTGTATTGTAGAGAAGGTGAAGAAGTCATAGCAAAGGAGTGGATATCAATGGAGTTCTGCTCTACACAGGCTGCCTCCTTCTGAGGCGCAAGATCCTGGTAGCCGGAACACCAAGGGAGCAACAGTCCTTTATGCCTTGCTCCAGAGACCAGCAGGACAGCTAATTTCACGTTACGTGCCCGCCCTATACCCAGGAGGCAAGATGGCAACCACGAGAGGCCGGGGCATGATAGAGTCCCTGTAAAAAGCCTCAAGCCACCATAAGGGTTTGTCCTATCCATCTGGGGGACAGAGAGAGAAACATAACATATTCAACAGTTGTGAGGACCTTATGAGAAAAACCCACAATGGTCACAGAAATAACTTGAATCTGACGAAAGTAGTAATAAATAAAAAATCTATGAAAATGAACAAATGAACGTCAGACATTGCTTTTCAACAATGCTTCCACAGAATTAAAAAAAATAAATAAAACTCATGAAATAGGCCTGGACAGAAATGATGGTACCCCTGAAAATAATGTGACAAAAGGAACATGTTAATTCAAGGTGTGTCCACTAACTAGCATCACAGGCTGTATATAGGGCTACAGATACTCACTGTGCTGTTTGGTGACATGGTGTGTATCACACTCAACATGGACCAGAGGAAGCAAAGGAAAGAGTTGTCTCAGGAGATTTGAAAGAAAACGATAGACAAACATGTTAAAGATAAACGTTATAAGGCCATCTCCAAGCAGCTTGATATTCCTGTGACTACGGTTGCACATAGTATTCAGAATTTTAAGATCCATGGGACTGTAGCCAACATCCGTGGACGTGGCCGCAAGAGGAAAATTGATGACAAATCAAAGAGACAGATAATGCGAATGGTAACAAAAGAGCCCAGAAAAACTTCTAAACAGATAAAAAGTGAACTTGAAGCTCAAGGAACATCAGTGTCAGATCACACCATCCATTGTTGTCTGAGCAAAAGTGGGCTTCATGGGAGACGACCAAGGAGGACACCATTATTGAAAAACAATCATAAAAAAGCCAGACTGGAATTTGCCAAACTTCATGTTGACAAGCCACAAAGCTTCTGGGAGAATGTCCTATGGACAGATGAGACAAAAATGGAACTTTTTGGCAGGGCACATCAGCTTTATGCTCACAGATGGAAAAATGAAGCATTTCAAGAAAAGAATACTGTCCCTACTGTGAAACATGGAGGAGGCTCTGTTATGTTCTGTGGCTGCTTTGCTGCATCTGTCACAGGGTGTCTAGAATCTGTGCAGGGTACAATGAAATCTCAAGACTATCAAGGGATTCTAAAGAGAAAAGTGTTGCCCAGTGTCAGAAAGCTTGGTCTCAGTCGCAGGTCATGGGTCTTGCAACAGGATAATGACCCAAAACACACAGCTAAAACACCCAAGAATGGCTAAGAGGAAAACATTGGACTATTCTGAAGTGGCCTTCTATGAGCCATGACCTAAATTCTATTCAGCATCTTTGGAAAACGCTGAAACATGCTGTCTGGAAAAAGCAACCTTCAAACACGAGACAACTGGAGCAGTTTGCTCTTGAGGAGTGGGCCAAAATACCTGTCGGGAGGTGCAGAAGTCTCATTGATAGTTACAGGAATCGTTTGATTGCAGTGATTGCCTCAAAAGGTTGTGCAACAAAATATTAAGTTCAGGGTACCATCATTTCTGTCCAGGCCTATTTCATGAGTTTCATTTTTTTTTTTAATTCTGTGGAAGCATGGTTGAAAGGCAATGTCTGACTTTCATTTGTTCATTTTCGTAGATTTTTAATTTATTATTACTTTTGTCAGATTCAAGTCACAGCGGACACCCGGCACCACGTGCCATGAGCCGTCACGGACCGCTCCCGACACTTTAACCCCTGGAACACTGCGATCAAACAAGATTTCAGCGTTCCGGTGACATAAAAAAGCATCGCGCAGGGAGGGGGCTCCCTACATGCTTCCCTGAGACCCTCAGATCAACGCGATGTGATCGCATTGTTCTGAGGTTCTCCCTGCCTGCAGACCCCTTGATGCAAGATGGGTTCCTTCTGGGTCCTGCAGGAAGGTGGCTTGTCAGTGCCTCCTGAGTGCAGGACCTAAGAACCTCCTTCACTGCCTGTCAGATCGCTGATCTGACACAGTGCTGTGCAAAGTGTCAGATCAGCGATTTGACTTTATATAGTGATGTCATCATGGGGCAATGTAAAAAAGTTAAAAGAAATATTATACTCCAATAAATACATTTCTTTATGTAAATAAAAAGAAAACAACAAAAGTACACATATTTTGTATCGCCGCGTCTGTAACGACCCAACCTATAAAACTGTCCCCTTCAGTGAAAATCGTAAAAAAAAAAAAAAACAAGGCAAAAAACAATGCTTTATCATCATACTGCCGAACAAAAAGTAGAATAACACGCGATCAAAAAGACGGATATAAATAAACGCAAAAAAGAGCCACCATACAGCATCATCAGCAAAAAAATAAAAAAGTTATAGCTCTCAGAATAAAACGATGCAAAAATAATTTTTTATATCAAATAGTTTTTATTGTACAAAAGCACCAAAACATAAAAAAATGATATAAATGAGGTATCGCTGTAATTGAACTAACCCAAAGAATAAAACTGATTTATCAATTTTACCACTCGCGGAACGGTATAAACGCCCCACCCAAAAGAAATTCATGAATTACTGATTTTTGTTCACGCTGCCTCCTAAGAATCATAATAAAAAGCAACCAAAAAATGTCAGGGGCCTGAAAACAGTACTAATAAAAATGTCAACTCATCAAGCAAAAAACAAGACCTCACATGACTCTGTGGGCCAAAATATGGAAAAATTATAGCTCTCAAAATGTGGTGATGAAAAAACTATTTTTTGCAATAAAAAGCGTCTTTTAGTGAGTGACAGCTGCCAAACATAAAAACCCACTATAAAAAGACGCTACAAATAGTAAATCAAACCCCTTTACCACCACCAAAGTTAGGGAAAAATAATAAAATAAAAAAATGTATTTATTTCCATTTTCCCATTAGGGTTAGGGTTAGTGCTAAAGTTAGGGTTAGGGTTGGGGCTAAAGTTAGGGATAGGGTTGGGGCTAAATTTAGGGTTAGGGTTAGGTTTGGGGCTAGAGATGGGGTTAGGGTTTGGATTACATTTCGGTTGGGGTTAGGGTTAGGATTAGGGTTGGGGTTAGGGGTGTGTTGGGGTTAGGGGTGAGGTTAGATT
Source organism: Ranitomeya imitator (assembly GCF_032444005.1). Lineage (NCBI taxonomy): Eukaryota > Metazoa > Chordata > Amphibia > Anura > Dendrobatidae > Ranitomeya > Ranitomeya imitator. The sequence goes on along the minus strand of NC_091287.1, from coordinate 90,587,164 downwards.
TAGGATTAAGGTTAGGGGCGTGTTTGGGTTAGGGGTGTGGTTAGGGTTATGGTTATGGTTAGGGTTGGGGTTAGGGATGTGTTCGGGTTAGGTTTGGAGTTAGAATTGGGGGGTTCCAATGTTTAGGCACATAAGAGGCTCTCCAAGCGCAACATGATGTCCGATCTAAATTCCAGCTAATTCTGCATTGAAAAAGTAAAACGGTGCTCCTTCCCTTCCGAGCTCTGCTGTGTGCCCAAACAGTGGTTTACCCCCACCTAAGGCATATCAATGTACTCAGGACAAATTGGACACTAACTTTTGCAGTCAAATTTCTCTTGCTACCCTTGGGAAAATAAAAGTTTTGGGGCTAAAAAATCATTTTTGTGGGGATTTTTTTTTTATTTTCACAGCTCTGCATTATAAACTTTAGTGAAACACTTGGGGGTTCAAAGTTCTCACAAAACATCTAGATAAGTTCATTGGGGGGTCTAGTTTCCAATATGGGTCACTTGTGGGGGTTTCTACTGTTTAGGTACATCATGGGCTCTGCAAACCCATCATGACGCCCGCAGGCCATTCCAACTAAGTCTGCATTCCAAAATGGCGCTCCTTCCCTTCCGATCTCAATTCCAGACAATTTTGCATTGAAAAGTCAAATGGCGCTCCTTCCCTTCCGAGCTCTGCCATGCGCCCAAACAGTGGTTTACTCCCACATATAGGGTATCGGCGTACGCAGGACAAATTGCACAACAACTTTTGGGGTCCAATTTCTCCTGTTACCCTTGGGAAAATAAAAATTGGGGGTGAAAAGGTCATTTTTGTGATCAATGTGATGTGCACCTTGAGATGTGCAGTTTTTAGAATGTTGTCACACTTGGGTATTTTCTGTCTTATAGACCCCTCAAAGTGACTTCAAATGTGATGTGGTCCCTAAAAAAATGGTGTCAAAATGAGAAATCGCTGGTCAACGTTTAACCCTTATAACTTCCTAACAAAAAAAATGTTGTTCCAAAATTGTGCTGATGTAAAGTAGACAATGACATGTGGGAAATGTTACTTATTAAGTATTTTGTGTGTCATATCTCTGCGATTTAAGGGCATGAGAATTCAAAGTTGCAAAATTTTCTAAATTTTCACCAAATTTCCATTTTTTCACAAATAAACACAAGTCATATCAAAGAAATTTTACCACAATAATGAAGTACAATATGTCATGAGAAAACAGTGTCAGAATCACTGAGATCCATGGAAGCGTTCCAGAGTTATTACCTCATAAAGGGACAGTGGTCAGAATTGTAAAAATTGGCCCGGTCATTAACATACAAGCCACCCTTGGGGGTTAAGGGGTTAAACGAGGGGTACCAACAATTTTTACCACGTGTGTATTTAATTCACCATTAAGTAAAATGCTTCTCTCCACTGACATTATTAAAAAAGTATTACAAAGTACGATGCCATTCTATGTTCATTCAAGTAGCAGTAAATTTGGTGTAAGTGTTGGAATAAAACATGACTTTTATATCTTTATGACTGCTTCAATCCAATGTAGACTGTCTGGTGTGACCACTGCTCTATTCACTTCTGTGGGACTGATGGAGGCAAACATTCTATAAGTGCCATAGCGTTGAACACACCAGTGGTCAAACATGTATGGTATATCCCTGCTCCATTCACATAGGAAACTTTGGGAACACCATTCTTGGTGCTAGTGGTAGTCCAATCATGGACGGCGCCAAGCAATTCTACATTTATAACCTATCCTGTGGGCATGTGATAATTGGCTTTAGTGGGAATGTGTTATAAGCTGTAAACCAGAAAACATCAGTTTTCAGGCAGTAAAATGTATAAATCCAGAATAAAATGTAAGTCTTTTTAATACACATGGCTCTTTGTGTTTAGTGACACATTCACAAATCGATTAGTCGCGATATGAATATAGACTGTGATACAGGCATTGACCATGAATCTCCTGACCTGAACTCAAGGGAATCATGGGCATGTACCATTTATAATTCGAGTTTGGGTCAGGAGACCTACGACTGCTCCGTGCATGGGCATGCGAATGTGCATAAGTGACAAATAGAGCCCAAACCTCAACTCTTCAGATGCAATTCTTTGTGGTTAACAAATTCCCAAGAATAATGAGTGTTTTCATCTTGCGTATTGCAGCCATTCTACAAAGCAATACAGTAGATCGTCACTGTATTGATAAAGATTTATTCCACAGTCTGAACTTGGTGATTTGTCAGTGCACAAACGTTACTTGACTGCATCATCATCAGCCATTAGAGACTTATCATGAACGTGGTACAACTTTACATATCTATTGTCTAATAATTGATAACAGAATATGTCTTTTGTAGAAATGGTAAAGTGATATGGAATACGGCTACATTTATCATCAATCTTTCTTCTTTTGTCAGATGTTTTAGATAGTGGCATTTTTTTGTAAGCTGATACTAGATTTACATACTAAGTCTATTCTTATTCTATAAAATGGTTCATCTTGTATATGAGCGATATCATTTTTCAGTCTGTAATATTTAATTATGTGGTTTAACCTGGTAACTGCTGGTAGTCTCAGGCAGATTTTTACTTGTTAGAATTTGTAAAATTTTAAATAATTTTTTTCTCTTTTTTTTATCTCTGCATTGTCTTAATATTTTACTGAAATCTTCATGAATTCAGTAGTGGTAGGAATTATGATTTGTCCTTGTATTGTCACAATATCCTAACTTAAGGGAATCATTTTAGAAAATATTGGATGGAATGTCTTTTCAGTTTCCTTTTATTCGTTATGTCTACTACAGATTCATGCTAAAGAGGTTATGCAATGGCGAAATGAAAGCTAGATGGTATATTTTACACGTTATGCTTTGATGTTCCTTGTAATAATAACCACAGAAAAACTAAGAATGAATAAAAAAATGGATGAACCTATAGATTGCAAAGAGTGAAAAAAATACACAAAATTGGCCTAACCGTTCCTGTAATTTAACTAAAAAATTTTAAGGATTTTCCAAAATCCTAAAAAATGTGTTCAGAGGCATTAGTAACAAAATAGCTTACACGGTTAAAGGAAACCTGCTCAGTAATGCTGTGTAGTCCATTGGCAGCATATTGTAAAGCAGGAGGAGCTGAGGTGCAGAAATATATATATGTCACGGGTTTACCGTGAAAGAGAGGAGCCAGAGGACCGCAGCGCATGATTTCTCCTACTCCTGCACTGATTAGAAGCACTGCACCTTCTTATTAATCAGTATAAATTTCTTTTAGCAGTGCAGAGATTAATCTGCTCAGTTGAGAGCTACTGCTGTCCGCTGTGCACTGTTAGGCTATGTGCACATGTTGCGGATTTGCCTGTGGAATTTTCCGTGCGGACTCTGCATCTGTTGGCAGAAAACGCAGGTCAAAATGTGTGCATTTTTTAAGCGGACTTTGTGTGTTTTTATTGTGGATTTGCTCCGGATTTTGTGCGGATTTCATGCATTTTTACCCCTGCATTTTCCTATAATGGAATGGGTGCAGAAACGCACAAAGAATTGACATGGTCCTTTTTTTTAATCCGCTGCGGATTCCGTGCCGAATTTTCCTCATCATTTGCACAGCATTTTTATTTTCCCATTGATTTACATTGTACTGCAAATCACATGCGGTTCTGCAGCATTTCTGCATGGAAAAAACGCTGCGGATCCGCAGTAAATCCACTACATGTGCACATAGCCTTTGTCACTCGCATCTCCTATGTAATCTCGGTTTTTGCTAGCACTCATTGTCAGAGATAGGTTTGCTGCATGGCTGGAGGTTGTTGTTGTTGGTTAGTATTGTAGAAGGTGGTTGGTGGATTTATCTGTGACTCTTGCTAAGTTTTGAGTGTGTGATAATTCCCTTTCTTCTCCTACTTTGATTTAACCCAATCCTCCACTCCCCGATGCATTCCTCTGTTGTATGTGTGATTATATTTGCATGTTTAGTATTTTTCATTACCCCTGATCATATTATCTTCTTAATCTGGTTGGCATATTACGATACACTACTACTCCCCTCTTCCCTGAGTGAGGGAAGGGTACAGTCTGAGAGCTGATTTATGAGCTAAGGCAAGGTTCGTGGCCCCGATGTCTTCACCACCAGAAGTAATCTGGGGTGCAGGGCAAGCTAGGGCACCCCCTAGCATTAGAGACAGGGAAGGAGCCCCTTTGGCTCATTCTCGATCTGTAGGAAAAGTGATCTTGTGCAAGTCTAGATAGGAGGTCCACCAGGGTCTTCTCCACCATTATTTTGTTTGTATCAAACCATCTGGTTGCTGGTCTTCCTTTTTGCCTTGTTCATTCAATTATTCTGACCATGATGTCCTTCTCTAGTGATTGCTGTGTTTGCATGATGTGTCCAAAGCAGGCAAGTCATAGTTTGGTGATCCTTACTTTGAGTGACTTGACTGGCTTCATTTATTTCAAGATTAATTTGTTTGTTCTTCTTGCTATTCATGGTACTGATAGCATCCTCCTCCAGCACCACACTTCAAAGGCATCAATTCTTCTTCTGTCTTGTTTCTCTTCCGTTCATTTTTCGCATCCTTATGTTACTACAGAAAAGACCAACCATATACCAGCCATATCTTAGTCGGCAGTGAAATGTCCCTTAACCGATAAGCACAACATAAAATACTGAAGTGATGTAGGTAGTGTAAGCTCCTGGGCCCATTGATTGGCTGCAGGGATCACATGCCCTGTAGTTTTGACATTGCTGTCAGTGAAGACCGAAGCAGTGGCTTGGAGGCCGTGCAAGAGAAAGGGAGGCAGAGTATGGTGTGAGTTTATTTTCATCAACTGCAAACTTATGAACTGAAGAAAAAAAATATCTGGGAGAACTCCTTAAATAATTGATAAATGTTAATGGAAATTGTTTACTAATGTTCCATATGCACTTGCTTGTGAAAAAAAAAACTGGAAAAAAAGAGAGACTAGTCACTATGAGGAGACCATTACATGCTATACACAAGCAGCTTTTTTGATGCAAAAGACATACACTTAGCATTTAAAAGCAATTTAAACTTACCGTACTTCTGGTACATAAAGCACTGGAACTTTATGATGAGTATTCATGCACTACAGTAAGACTGACCTGTTCATGGGTATGATTGGCTTCACAATGAGCACATGGTGATTTTGGTTTGTTTGTTCATTTACTTGACTATGTAAGGAATACTTTGCACATGCAGGTGCTTCTCACAAAATAAGAATATCATCAAAAATTTAATTTATATTTTATAGAGTCATAACAAACAGTGACCTATTTCAAGTGTTAATATTTGTTATATCTGTTAAAAGTTGTCATTGTCTGTAAGCCATAATCATCAACATTAACAGAAATAAACACTTCACTCTATATCATATATGAGTTTCGCTTTTTTGTATTGAAGAACTGAAATAAATTAACCTTTTGATGATTTGTGAGAAGCACATGTAGATTCTTTATTTGAGAAAGACACTTTAGATGGTGACATGCCTGATTTCCTCATCCCTTTTGTATTTCTGGTCTGCTGTCATTTTGGTGATATTTATCTCTATTATTTTGACTCATGTACAGGATCCATCTTTACCATAACGTTTGTGTTTTCTTCATTTTCTTGTTTTTTTTCAGTATAAGGCATTGATCAGTGCTCACTGCTTTGGATTTGCATTATTGCATGCTATGATATAGTGTGCACCTATTTTCGCTCAGGTAGCTGCATGGTTTACATTGAATACATGTTTTGTTTTACTTGTATTTGTATTACTTAAGCAAGAGAACTGTAGGGAAAAGTACATGTTTCTAGGGGAGGGATTTTTATATAGGCTTATCATAGTCATATTGTTTTCCTTTTTGTACTTACCCCTTAATCCCATATGAGGTACTATCCCGTTGAGGTGACCTGGGACTTAATTCCCAGGGACGGGATAGTAAGTCATAGGCGATCAGCCGCGCTCACAGGCGGATCACAGACGATCGCCGCCGGGTGTCAGCTGATTATCACAGCTGACATCTGGCACTATGTGCCAGGAGCAGTCACGGACCGCACCCGGCACATTAACCCCCGGAACACTGCGATCAAATATGATTGCAGCATTCCAGCAGCATAGTGAAGCATCGCTCAGGAAGGGGGCTTCCTTGAGACCCTCGGAACAATGCAATGTGATTGCGTTGTTCAGAGGGTCTCCTACGTCCTCCTCCCTGCAGGCCCCGGATCCAAAATGGCCGCGGGGGCTCCTTCGGGGTCCTGCAGGGAGTTGGCTTGCAAGCGTCTGCTCAGAGCAGGCGCCGGAAAGCCTGCAGCGCTGCCTGTCAGATCGCTGATCTGACACAGTGCTGTGCAAAGTGTCAGATCAGTGATGTGACACTATAACATGATATCCCACACTGGGACAAAGTAAAAAAGTAAAAGAAAAAAAATTTACATGTGTAAAAAAAAAAAATTCCTAAAGAATTAAAAAAAAATTATTCCAATAAATACATTTCTTTACCTAAATAAAAAAAACAAAAAATAAAAGTACACATATTTAGTATCGCCACATCCAAAACGACCCGAACTATAAAGCTGTCCCAATAGTTGACCCCTTCAGTGAACACCTTTAAAAAAAACGAGTCAAAAAACGTTTATTATCATACCGCCGAACAAAAAGTGGAATAACACACAATCAAAAAGACAAATATAAATAACCATGGCACCACTGAAAACGTCATCTTGCCCCGCAAAAAACGAGCTGCCATAAGTCATCATCAGTGAAAAAATAGTTATAGTCCTCAGAATAAAGCGATGCAAAAATAATTACTTTTTATATAAAATAGTTTTTATCGTATAAAGGCGCCAAATCATAAAAAAATATAAATGAGGTATCGCTGTAATCGTACTGACCCAAAAAATATAACTGCTTTATCAATTTTATCAAGCGTGGAACAATATAAACGACCCCCCTCCCAAAAGAAATTCATGAATAGCTGTTTTTTTGTAATTCTGCCTCACAAAAATCGGAATAAAAAGCGATCAAAAAATGTCACGTGCCCGAAAATGGTACCAATAAAAATGTCAACTCATCCCCCAAAAAACAAGACCTCACATGACTCTGTGGACCAAAATCTGGAAAAATTATAGCTCTCAAAATGTGGAGACGCCAAAACTATTTTTTGCAATAAAATGCGTATTTTAGTGTGTGACAGCTATCAATCATAAATATCTGCTAAAATACTCTCTATAAAAGTAAATCAAACCCCCGTTCATCACCTCCTTAGTTAGGGAAAAATAATAAAATAAAAAAATTGTATTTATTTCCATTTTCCCATTAGGGTTAGGGTTAGGGTTGGGGCTAAAGTTATGGTTAGAGTTTTGGATTACATTTACGGTTGGGATTAGGGTTAGGGGTGTGTCAGGGTTAGAGGTGTGGTGGGTTATGGTTGGGATTAGGGTTAGGGGTGTGTTGGAGTTAGAGGTGTGGTTAGGGTTGGGATTAGGGTTAGGGATGTGTTGGGGTTAGGGTTGCGGTTGGGATTAGGGTTAGGGGCATGTTCGGGTTAGGGGTCTGGTTATGGTTATGGTTAGGGTTGGAATTAGGGTTAGGGGTGTATTTGGGTTAGGGTTTCAGTTAGAATTGGGGCGTTTCCACTGTTTAGGCACATCAGGGGCTCTCCAAACGCGACATGGCGTCCGATCTCAATTCCAGCCAATTCTGCGTTGAAAAAGTAAAACAGTGCTCCTTCCCTTCCGAGCTCTCCCTTGCGCCAAGACAGGGGTTTACCCCAACATATGGGGAATCAGCATACTCAGGAAAAATTGGACAACAACTGATGGGGTCCAATTTCTCTGGTTACCCTTGGGAAAATAAAATTTTGGGGGGCTAAAAAATAATTTTTGTGGAAAAAAATGATTTTTTTATTTTCACGGCTATGCGTTATAAACTGTAGTGAAACACTTGGGGGTTCAAAGTTCTCACAACACATCTAGATAATTTCCTTGGGGTCTAGTTTCCAATATGGGGTCACTTGTGGGGGGTTTCTACTGTTTAGGTACATCAGGGGCTCTGCAAACTCATTTTGACGCCTGCAGACCATTCCATCTAAGCTGCCGTCACACTAGCAGTATTTGGTCAGTATTTTACATCAGTATTTGTAAGCCAAAACCAGGAGTGGAACAAATAGAGGACAAGTATAATAGAAACATATGCACCACATCTGTATTTATTACCCACTCCTGGTTTTGGCTTACAAATACTGATGTAAAATACTGACCAAATATTGATAGCATGATGGCAGCCTAAGTCTGTATTCCAAACGGCACTCCTTCCCTTCCGAGCCCTGACGTGTGCCCAAATAGTGGTTTACCCCCACATACGGGGTACCAGAGTACTCAGGACAAATTGGATAACAACTTTTGGGGTTCAATTTCTCATGTTACCCTTGGGAAAATACAAAACTGTGGGCTAAAAAATATTTTTTTGTAAAAAAAAGAATTTTTATTTTCACGGCTCAGCGTTATAAACTGTAGTGAAACACTTGGGGGTCAAAGTTCTCACAACACATCTAGATAACGTCTTTAGGGGGTCTACATTCCAAAATGGTGTCACTTGTGGGGGGTTTCAATGTTTAGGCACATCAGGGGCTCTCAAAACGCGACTTGGCGTCTTATCTCAATTCCAGTCAATTTTGCATTGAAAAGTCAAATGGCGCTCCTTCCCTTCCGAGCTTCGCCATGCGCCCAAACAGTGGTTTATCCCCACATATGGAGTATCAGCTTACTCAGGACAAATTTCACAACAAATTTTGGGGTCCAATTTGTTCTGTTACCCTTGATAAAATAAATAATTGGGAGCAAAATTATAATTTTTGTGAAAAAATATGATTTTTCATTTTACTGCTCTACATTATAAAGTTCTGTGAAGCACTTGGTGGGTCAAAGTGCACACCACACATCTAGATAAGTTCCTTAGGGGGTCTACTTTTCAAAATGATGTCACTTGTGGGGGGTTTCAATGTTTAGGCACATCAGGGGCTCTCGAGAACGCGACATGGCATCCTATCTCAATTCCAGTCAATTTTGCATTGAAAAGCCAAACGGCACTCCTTCCCTTCTGAGCCCTGCCATGCGCCCAAACAGTGGTTTACCCCCACATATGGGGTATCAGCATACTCAGAAAAAATTGTACAACAACTTTTGGGGTCCAATTTCTCCTGTTACCCTTGGTAAAATAAAACAAATTGGAGCTGAAATAAATTTTTTGTGAAAAAAAGTTAAATGCTAATTTTTTTAAACATTCCAAAAATTCCTGTGAAATACCTGAAGGGTTAATAAACTTCTTCAATGTGGTTTTGAGCACATTGATGGGTGCAGTTTTTAGAATGGTGTCACACTTGGGTATTTTCTATCATATAGACCCCTCAAAGTGACTTCAAATGTGATGTGGTCCCTAAAAAACAAAAATTTGTTCCAAAATTGTGCTGCTGTAAAGTAGAGATGTGGGAAATGTTGCTTATTAAGTATTTTGTGTGACATATCTGTGATTTAAGGGCATACAATTTAAAAGTTGGTAAATTGCTATTCTTTCACCCCACTGGTCACCCTTATGAGTTTTCTTATTTTTATAAAAACTAGCTAAATCTGTTTTTTGCACCATTTTGGTATTCCCTAGCAAAACCACTGTTTACAGTAAGAGGATATGCTGACTTTATTTTAATTTGTGCAAGAGAAAAAGGTAAAAATGACCTAGTCTATTGCTAAGAGGGGCGATCTCAAGCCCTTCTTATGGGAATAGAGGCTTAACTACTATGGTACTTTCTACTAACTTTTCTCATTCTGGAGTGGTGACATCAGGAATATGGAGCACATGCAGCATTAAGGGAATATTCTTACAGGTGTTCTTAGCATGCCATTAAAGTGCCCCCTGTACAGAGTCATTAACTAAGCAACCTGCTTACCAGTAGGGATGTTCAGTTCATTAGTGCAGCCACTTCGGTGATGTATGATAGTTAGAATGTTCTTAGCAAAGAAAATAAAGCAAGAGATAAGTACGATGTAGAGTAAGAGCTTCATTTTAGAAATAAACTAGTGATGCTATAGAGAAGGCCATTGGATAAGTACATGCTCTGTGTGTAGACTATTGAGGACCTATCAGAAAAGCGCAGAATTTTCTCAAGAAAAGCATTTTACTCAGCTTTTACTGAACTCCACAGCATTGGATTGTATATCTATTATCTAACCTGTCCTGTTTTGTTATAATTCATGCAAATAGCTGTGCAGTCTACTAGTTACTCAAATGTTTAGGCCAGTCTTACACATAATAAGGTAAAATGAATTTGTCATGTGCAACCTTACCTTTTTTGACCACCCTGGCTATTTTGATGGTATATTTGTATTGTATATATTGTATATCGCCCTAAACATGGTATGAAATTTGGAAAATTGTTTATCTTCTAGAGTTTCTTTGAACCATAAGTGTAGGTGCACACGGTCAGTAATTGGCAGTGCTTTAGATGCAGCACATGTCCGCTACCGTCTATTGAACGCAGGTGATTCCGCATGTGTTCATTGAACCGCGCGGAATCACCGTGTCCAATACATTGTGTCTCCGCAAGATAAATAGACATGCTGCGGTCTGGAGAGACACGCCGCATGTCCGTCCCTGCAGGTAAGCCGCAGGCGTTGGTGCACGCATAGCGGAGATGGGATTTCTTGAAATTCCATGTACTATGCTGTAACACCTGGACGCTGCCGGTGGACACTGCATCCAACCCACAGTGCTTTCTGACCGTGTGCACATACCCTGATAAGGTCAGCAAGGAAATTATACAGGTTCTGACATTTTGATATGATAAACTCGGTAATGTTGTAGAAAGGGTATTTTGACAGTATCAGCATCAGACAACATTCTGTACTTATAGGGCAATTGTGGAAGTGTAGAGAAACCTCACAGATGTCTGAAAAAAGTTTGGTAGCTTTGTCCACTGGTTCATCATTAGTTGAGATGCCCATAAAATATTAAGATCTTTGTTTGTTTTAGGACAATTAGAGACATATATTATTAGGTTTACATCAGTTTTCATGTGTCAAAAAGTTACAAATATTGATATACTGTACATGGATCCACCTTATTTATTACAACCTGCACCAAATAATGGTTCAAATTGTAGAAGTTGTTCAATTTCTGCCAGAAGTACAGCTAATGATGCAGCTGAAAGGCATTTTAGGCCCCATTCACACTGCCTTTGGGTTGGCCATGATGTTTCATTTGAATTCCTGAAAAAAAAAGGATTTGCATGGGATTCAGGCAGAACCCCTGATTCAGCCGCAGAATTCAATTGGACTCTTTTTGTGCTTTTTTTCAAGAATGTATTCTACTTTTTGTGATGATTTAGACTGAGCAGCAGATGTAAGGGTTAAATATATAAATAGGACACTAACAAGTTAAAGATTAAGTTCTGCTTATGAAAAAACACTCAATGATGTTAGTAAATCTCGGCCAAAGTGATTAGAAGCTGGAAAAACTCTTCATCAGATAAGTTTACGAAAAGGCATGTACAGCCTCAGAACATACTTGGTGGTACCTTTCCTTGTCTGTAACAATATTTTGACATATATATTTTCCTTTCATTCCATTAACCTGGGCTCTCTCAGCCCCTGCAGCAAGATTATTCTTTGTCCACTCCAAATTTATATTAATGGACATTGGCACATAACTTGGGGTTAACACATAGCAGCTGGCGACATGTAATTACCTATTGGGTCCAGTAAGGAGACGACTGGGAAGCCAAGTAACATTTTCTGCAAATTACAATATATGGTTTACCTGTATTGTTCAGTATTAAGGGTATTTAAATTGCTGATTCAAAAGGTGTTATTGGAGATTTTAAGGTAGAAATTTTACTTTTTGGGACTTACATGTACTTGGATTTTGGAAACCCGATGCGAAGAGCTATTATGAGCTTACTAAACATTGCCTGATGATATACAGTATTTTTCCTACTATGGCCGACCATATAATAAAACAACAGGTTGTGTTCACTACAGCCCCCTTTCACCTTCGCTCTTTGATGTCCATACGCCCTAATAGACCACATGAACAAGGTGTTGTCTTATCGAGGCGTCTTCCAATACGTATGTGTTAACAAACAGATGGACTGAACTGCTACACAAATCCATTAGAAGACCGTCGTCAATGACAATATAATAACCTAATAACACAACACAAAACCATCATCGTAAACAAAAGACAGAACATATTTGCTCGCCAAAACAAGATACAAAACTTATCCTTTTAATGAACTCGGCACACAGATTTAATTGCATTAAATTTACAAAGAACAGAATGTGACAATACAGAAAATTGCTTCTGAGTTCATTCCAGTGCCTGGAGGCACACTTGTATCTTCTTAAACTTGAAAAGCCATATGATTGTGTTCAGTCCTGAATATCTGTCACGCCGAAATTCACTCCCTGTAAAAAAGCTCTAATCATATCAGGCAATAGACACTTTAATAAACATTTCGCAATCACTCTAAAGATTGTCATAAGGGCTGAAATGTTTTCATTGATTTATCACAAGCACTTCAGATATTATATTCCAGCTTGTACATTGCTGAGTCCTTTGTATGGATAAGAAACTTAAAGGGGTTGTCAGGGAATTTTACATTGATAGTATGTCTTTAGGATAGGCCATCAATATCTGATTGTTTGGGGTGTGACACCCGTCGCTTACACAGATCAACTGTTTTTGTTGCAGGGGCCTGCTGCATTTGATCAGTTAGATGTGGAGCAGAAATACACAGGTCTGTCAATGACCTGTTAGCCATGGCCAGATACTGCACATCTGACCCCTATCTGAATCATTATGGGGTGGATGTGCAGTTACCCATCTGTGGCCACTATGCAGTTGAAGGAGCTATGTAGTTCTGCTCCACAGATAAGCACATTCATCTGCTGCCTGCACCATGAAAACCCGATCAGTGAGGATACTGATTCTTGCACCTCCACCGATCAGATATTGATGGCCTATCCTGAGGATAAGCCACCAATATTAAGGTGCTTCTCTCAAAATTAGAATATCTTAAAAAAAGTTAATTTATTTCAGTTCGTCAATACAAAAAGTGAAAATCATATATTATATAGCGTCAATACAAACAGAGTGATCTATTTCAAGTGTTTATTTCTGTTGATGATTATGGCTTACAGCCAATGAAAACCCCAAAGTCTTTATCTCAGTAAATTAGAAAAATTAACAAAAAAAATCAGCAAAGGCTTCCTAAGCATTTAAAAAGTCCCTTAGTCTGTTTCAGTAGGCTCCACAATCATGAGGAAGTCTGGTGACTTGACAGATGTCCAGAAGGCAGTCATTGACACACTCCACAAGGAAAGCAAATTTTGCATTTCATTTGGAAATCAAGGTCCCAGAGTCTGGAGGAAGAGCAGAGAGGCCACAATCCAAGCTGCTGGAGGTCTAGTGTGAAGTTTCAACAATCAGTGATGGTTTGGGGAGCCATGTCATCTGCTAATGTTGGTCCACTGTGTTTTGAGGCCAAATTCAGTGCAGCCGTCTATCAGGAAATTTTAGAGCACATCATGCTTCCCTCTGCCGACAAGCTTTTTGGAAATGGAAATTTAATTCTCCAGCAGGACTTGGCAGCTGTCCACACTGCCAAAAGTACCAATACATGTTTTAAAAATAACAGTATCACTGTGCTTGATTGGCCAGCAAACTCGCCTGACCTTAACCCCATAGAGAATCTATGGGGTATTGTCAAGAGGCAGATGAGACTCCAGACCCAACAATGCAGACGAGCTGAAGGCTGCAATCAAAGCAACATGGGTTTCCACCCACACCTCAGCAGGGCCACAGGCTGATCGCCTCCATACCACGCCGCATTGATCCAGTAATTAATGCAAAAGGAGCCTCTGCCAAGTGTTGAGTGTATTTACTGAACATACATTTCGGTAGGCCAACATTTCAGGTTTTAAAATCATTTTTCAAGCTGGTGTTATAAAGTATTCTAATTTACTGAGATAATGACTTTTGGATTTTCATTGGTTGTAAGCCATAATCATCAACATTAACAGAAATAAACACTTGAAGTAGATCACTCTGTTTGTAATGACTCTATATAATATAGGATTTTCACGTTTTGTATTGAAGAACTGAAATAAATTAACATTTTGATGATATTCTAATTTTTGAGAAGCACCTGTATGTCCCAAAGTGTGTGTATACTGTATTATATGTAGCCTCCTATAGTAACCTTTATCACACTGCCTATTTGGTGTTGTGGATTATTTGCTCTTTACATATTTCGGCTCTATTCTCACCAAGAAATGTAATCCTATCTATTGTGCTTATTATTTGATTAATGGAAATGTTTTCCCCATGCATCTCATTTATGGGACAATCTAAACCTAATCTTAACGGAACAGAACCGTCTGGGTTTCTAATTTTATATTCATCTACATAATAATCCTGCAGGTCTCTTTTTTTACAGTCTATTTATGCAAACAATATGCATATATTGAGTTTTACCACCAGAAGGGTGAACAGCATGCAAATGACTGGTTAGTGAAGACCGGAATTCATGGAAGTAGCAAAACTGACTAATTGATTAAACATCTCAACAGGTCTAGAAGCAAAAGATTCGATTAGGATAATTTATAGTGATTGTATCTTTTGTCATCATTTGTCTTTGAACACAAAGAACAAAAATGAGTGCAGAGCTGTCGGCATGAACTATAGACAGCACTAGATCATCTGTAAGAGCAGAAAGCCTAATTCCACATCATGCGGCATAAACAACATAAAAATACATAAAAAAATATCAAAACTGCAAATATTGGCTCCAACTTGTCGATATCAGCTTAATACTCGCGTTTCTCATATCTTTGCCTTCACAACCATAAACATTTATTTAAATGCGGTTGTCTTAGCTGTGATGAAGAATGAAGGCAAAACAATGGTCTGAGTTTGACAAATTAACTTGTGATTTGGAAAGTCAGTGAAGCGGAGAACAGACAATCCTAACTATACTAATTAAATGAGCTTGCAACATTTATTTTAATGCAATGGAGCCAGCCGTATGAAGATGAACATTTTAATTTATTTCACGTTGACACTATGAAAAATTTATTTTCTGACGATCATCTTCAAGAACAAATCTCATCAGCCTGCAGCTTGTGCATGAAATTTACATGTTTAATACAGTTTGACCTTCCCAGAAGAAATCAAAAAGCTTTCTTGTTTCTAGAGAGCTTAAAGAGATATAGGTGACGTTCTAAAGTAGATTATAAATTGATACATAGGAGAGATTATAGTACTGTAGAGTGTCGCAGGAATACCTGTGAGGTCTAAAGATCATTAGGTCATTAGCATTCATAAAATGCCCATCTGGCCATACGTATGAAGTCAACTAAACGAGGAGTTCTTTGTTCTGACTTCACACAAGTCAATTTCAAGAAGAGGAAGGAAAAAGATATCAGAACCCTCTCCCACAAAGAATAGGACATGTTAAAATGCCACATTTGATGCCAGGGAATAATGAAGAGGACATCTACATATATATATATATATAATTGTCTAAGGGGTACTTCCGTCTGTTTGTCTGTAACTTCAGTAACGGAAATCCCAGGTCGCTGATCGCCGGCCACGACCAATCAGCGATATTGGGGTGGGATTTAAACACCGCTTCACTTTTTACTATTGATGCTGCCTATGCAGAATCAATAGTAAAAACATATAATGTTAAAAATAATAATAAAAAAAGACAATATAATCTCACCTTTCGGCGTCTGCGGCCCCCTTTCCGGCTCCTCGCGATGCTCCAGTACCAAGAATGCATTGCGGCAATGACTCGACATCACGTAGCGGTCTCGCGATCTGATGATGTAGCGGTCTCGCGAGACCGTGTACGCCCAGGTAGTACATTGCACAGCCCGCGCAGTATATTGCACAGCCCACGTAGTACATTGCACAGCCCGCACAGTACATTGCACAGCCCGCGCAGTATATTGCACAGCCCGCGCAGTATATTGCACAGCCCACACAGTATATAGCACAGCCCGCGCAGTATATAGCACAGCCTGCACAGTATATTGCCCAGCCCGCGTAGTATATTGCCCAGCGCACGTAGTATATTGCCCAGCGTGCGTAGTATATTGCCCAGCCCACGTAGTAAATTGCCCAGCCCGCGCAGTACATTGCACAGCCCGCGTAGTACATTGCACAGCCCACGTAGTATATTGCATAGCCCACGTAATATATTGCACAGCCCACATAGTACATAGCAATGTGGGCATCATATCCCTGTTTAAAAAAGAATTAAAATAAAAAATATTTATATACTCACCCTCCGTTGTCCCCTGGATCCAAGCGAAGCAGTTACCGACGCTCCTCGCGCGCTCCGGTCTCCAGAGTGCATTGCGGTCTCGCGAGATGATGACGTAGCGGTCTCGCGAGACCGATACGTCATCATCTCGAGAGATCGCAATGCATGGAGCGGTCACCGGGGCGTCGCGAGGAGCGGGAAAGGCCTTCTCCTGATCCAGGGGCCGACGGACGGTGAGTATATTATGATTTTTTATTTTATTTATTGTTTTTAACATTAGATCTTTTTACTATTGATGCTGCATAGGCCGCATCAATAGTAAAAAGTTGGTCACACAGGGTTAATAGCAGCGTTAATGGAGTGCGTTACACCGCGGTCCGTTAGCGCTGCCATTAACCCTGTGTGAGCGCTGACTGGAGGGGAGTATGGAGCGGGCACTGACTGCGGGGAGGAAGGAGCGGCCATGTTGCCGCCGGACTGTGCCCATCGCTGATTGGTCGTGGCAATGGTCGTGGGCGTTTTGCCACGACCAATCAGCGACTTGGATTTCCATGACAGACAGAGGCCGCGACCAATGAATATCCGTGACAGAAAGACAGACAGACAGAAAGACAGACAGACAGACGGAAGTGACCCTTAGACAATTATATAGTAGATGTTACACTGTATTGGGACTTTATTGGTCGGCTTTTTCCTTTCCCCTTTGTTCAGTATGGCTTCCGACTGTCCCTGGGATCTATTATAAGTCAGTTCTGATGGGTTATAACATTATCATGATAGTTTATACTTATGAATACTCCACATAGACCCCTCTATAGATCATTATATTTTCTTTGCAAATGTATCTTATTTATCATATTGTACAGAGAAGATTTCTTCAGAATGTTTTTGTGTGACCTACCAATAAACCAGCTGCAACTTTCCTAAATTATTCAACTGGATTCGTTCACCTTCTCCCTTGATCAGCTAACACTCTTCTCTGAGACTGTTCTGCTAGTGGTTGTCTCTAAAGAAAATAAACAAAATAGGAAAAACATTTCTTCATGTTAGCCAACCACGCACATTAGATAGCTGTCGGCCAAACAATGGTTCAGCTGATCATTCAGCCAACAGTCACCTGTCATACTGTCAGAACGCTATGTGCTCCACGATCTACAGTATGTGCTCCACGTGCCTCCAGCCCACTACTACTTGAGCTTGAACTTCACACGAACCTCACACTATAACTGTCTGACTAAACCAGGAAATTTTTCCCTTTTTGTTGGACTTTGCCCCTCCTATGCTGTGCTGTTCCCAAACATTTTAACTGTATCCTAACCTATTTCTACATCTTACACACTAATAGGCCCACCACTGCTTATCTGCCCTAATGTTCGTATCTATCACTAACTAAACACTAAACCATGTTCTTTATTGTCACTATCCCTGAGCTGAGTGTACCAGGTTATCCTAGGCATTACCAATATAGTACTTAATCAGCAACATCAGTGCCTATAACATTCTTTGCAATTTTTCATCACTCCATAAGATGCAATGAAATCACTTGTCACAGTACACACTTTACAATTATTGTCTTCAGGGACAGGTATAGGACAGTCTCTGTCATACCCTTACATAAGTAGCTCAAGCAATCAGATGATCGCAGTTTCAAGTTCCCAAGGGGACTAATAAGAACAATGAAAAGTAAAAAAAAAATCTAAAAACATAAAAGTTCAAATCATCCTATTTTCTCCCATTAAAAATAGCCTATGTATGGGAGAGTGTATAGCAATTTCAAGAGAGATGGTACCAATCATCTCTGGCAGCATCTAATCTCTTAGAGAGCAATAGGATCAGTAGCTCAACATACTGGTTCCTTCTGTCCCCAGACATCTGTTGGGGGAGAGTTTTAGACAGTCAGCCCAACTTCTCGATAACGGCAGATGTGGTAGGCGTTTGTCTAGTATGCATGGGGGCCTTAATAGTTGTTCTGTGCATTATATTTAAGAACTTTTAGGCTATGTGCACATGTTGCGGATTGGTGTGCGGATTTTTCCCACTGTTTTTGCAAAACAGTTTTTTATGCGGTTTTTGTGCGGATTCCACCTGCGGTTTCACACCTGCAGATTCCTATTGAGGAGCGTGTGTAAACCGCTGCAGAATCCGCACAAAGAATTGACATGCTATTATTATTATTATTTATTATTATAGCGCCATTTATTCCATGGCGCTTTACATGTGAGGAGGGGTATACATAATAAAACAGTACAATAATCTTGAACAATACAAGTCACAACTGGTACAGGAGGAGAGAGGACCCTGCCCGCGAGGGCTCACAATCTACAAGGGATGGGTGAGGATACAGTAGGTGAGGGTAGAGCTGGCCGTGCAGCGGTTTGGTCAATCGGTGGTTACTGCAGGTTGTAGGCTTGTCGGAAGAGGTGGGTCTTCAGGTTCTTTTTGAAGGTTTCGATGGTAGGCGAGAGTCTGATGTGTTGTGGTAGAGAATTCCAGAGTAGGGGGGATGCACGAGAGAAATCTTGTATGCGATTGTGGGAAGAGGAGATAATAGGGGAGTAGAGAAGGAGATCTTGTGAGGATCGGAGGTTGCGTGCAGGAAAGTACATGCTGCGTAAAAACACTGCTGCTTTTCTGCTCATTTTTTCTGCCGCATGTGCACTGCAGATTTTGTTTTCCATACGTTTACATGGTACTGTATAACGCATGGAAAACAGCTACAGATCCACAACGTCAAAACCGCTGCGGATCCGCAGCAAAATCCGCAACATGTGCACATAGCCTTATTTCTTTTTTTTACTTTTAGTTATTACTGTATCCTGCAGTCTGTGTTCCAGTGGGACTCACAATCTAACATCCACCCCATCTCACACTCTGGGTCCAATCTCATGGGAAGCTAAATTGCCAATACATTTTGGAAATTGATTGGAAAAGTAGGTTTAACATTATGCAAACATTAGGAAAATACACGTACCATGCAGATGTTGCCCCTGATTACATTCAATGCCAGGACCATAATGTAGACCTAAAGCTAGAGTTAATTAAAATGGATAATTTCAACCCAAAAGATTGTTCATCGTCTGAAATTTAACATTAATCACAAGTAATCATTTTAGCTGATGATAGATTGCCATCTGTAAACGTCAGGCTTTAAACTTTTGGCAAATATTTTCTAGTCCACAAGAGATCCCTCTGTGAAAGAACATTCCCATAATGTTCCCTGAACATTCCAAGAATGATTGATTATCCATCGCCCTGTGTCATTGAAAATGGCCAATGTGGACTGTGTTTGGCCCTGTTGCTGTATTGATTGCTCACCATTTGATTCTTCTTTCAACAGTTGTTTAACCATCAACCTACTGGTGTCCAAAGAGTGAGGCTCCTTTAGTCATATATGAGAAGTCTTCTACTGGTTCCACTGGCTCAATATGATAATTCTTAGTATAAGTGCAGTAGAGTTATTCGTCTTAAGGTACCGTCACACTTAGCGACGCTGCAGCGATACCGACAACGATCCGGATCGCTGCAGCGTCGCTGTTTGGTCGCTGGAGAGCTGTCACACAGACAGCTCTCCAGCGACCAACGATCCCGAGGTCCCCGGTAACCAGGGTAAACATCGGGTAACTAAGCGCAGGGCCGCGCTTAGTAACCCGATGTTTACCCTGGTTACCATCCTAAAAGTAAAAAAAAACAAACAATACATACTTACCTACAGCCGTCTGTCCTCCAGCGCTGTGCTCTGCACTCCTCCTGTACTGGCTGTGAGCACAGCGGCCGGAAAGCACAGCGGTGACGTCACCGCTCTGCTTTCCGGCTGACCGACGCTCACAGACAGTACAGGAGGAGTGCAGAGCACAGCGCTGGAGGACAGACAGCGGTAGGTAAGTATGTAGTGTTTGTTTTTTTTTACTTTTAGGATGGTAACCAGGGTAAACATCGGGTTACTAAGCGCGGCCCTGCGCTTAGTTACCCGATGTTTACCCTGGTTACCAGTGAAGACATCGCTGAATCGGTGTCACACACGCCGATTCAACGATGTCTGCGGGGAGTCCAGCGACCAAATAAAGTTCTGGACTTTCTTCCCCGACCAGCGACAGCACACCAGGGGCCTGATCGCTGCTGCCTGTCACACTGGACGATATCGCTAGCGAGGACGCTGCAACGTCACGGATCGCTAGCGATATCGTCTAGTGTGACGGTACCTTTACTTTGACAAACCACTTCCCTGTAATAGAATTATGCTTATAATAGAGTAATGACCAAGTAGTATCTGCCATTCTTCATTGAGCAGTGGATGTTTTGTTCTTTTTCTCTGTAAACCTGCAACAGTGTCACTCACAATACTCCTATCATAATGCCAGCCACAGTATCCCATAATATTTTTAGCCAGTTTCCCACCAATAGAATTAGTCCAAATAATGATGTAAACCACAGCACTGCCATAATAGATAGTGTCGTCTGCAGTACATCCATAATAATCTCAGCCACAATGTCCACATATAAGTATCAGACACTGTGCCCGTATAGTAATATCAGCCAAAGTGTCCATATAGTAGTATCTAATATATAATTGCCTAGAATACTACTTCCTGCAATTTGTGCCAACTTCCTGTCCGGAGCTAATGTCCGGAGCTAATGTCCAGAGCTAATGTCCGGAGATAATGTCCGGAGCTAATGTCCGGAGCTAATGTCCGGAGCTAATGTCCGGAGATAAGTGACGTCAACAGTGTCCAGTGTCTGATTGGTTGCCGTCTGCTGCGAGCGACCAATCAGAAACGTGCCGTACTGTGACACACTCCGCCCGCCATTTTGGTGTGATTTTTGAATTTTTACCTCACAGCAAGTTTCTACTGCGTGGAGGCGGGCCCAGTGACGTTGCTCTTCAAGCTCCTGCCGAATTTCGTCAAAAAAATTATAATACCATTTACCAAAACTATATATATTTAGTTGTGAAGTGGTTCAGTGACATTTTCACACCAATTTTGAACTTTTGTTTGGTGTTTTCTCCATATACTGCCTATTATTCACTGACTGTTATACTGAGAGACTGCCGTTTATTAACCTCTTCTTTGCCACATTGGGTATATTGCTCTATTATTTGCCACATAAGGACATTGTCCATTACTGCCCAGCAATTTCTCTGCAATATAAACTGCCTATTTATTAATATCTGCATTCCTGCAAAGAACTATTGCCTATTATTAACTGGCTATTTTCCTACTACCTGACACTGCCCACAACACGCAAAGTTGTCGTCTGATGTCTTTCATCCCTCCCCTCATAAGCATGTTCATGGATCCTGTGTAACTGTACCTTAAATAACAAGAATTGTCAAGAGCTGGTGAGTGCAGCCATTTTTTGTTCTTTCTTACTATTATTTATTAATTGTATTATTCTTACATTTGAATAAATAAAGTATATATGGATTCTAGACTCCCGATTCTTTAGAATCGGGCTGCCATCTAGTCAGTAATAATGCCCACCTAGTAATATGAGCCACAATGTCCACATATTAAACGTTGGATACACCTTAGATAGCTGTTGGCTCTTGGCTCCGCTATTGTGTTTCAATGGGAAGAGGTGACAAAGCCACTGCTTCACATCTCTGCCAGAGGTTTATCTGTTGGGAGACAAAAAAGGAATGTTAATTAAACCTGCCCATTCCTTATTTCTCACAAATCATGAGGGAGAAATACATTTGATGGTCAGGTGTTCATGCCTAAACCTTTAATCCAATGTCTCTGAGACCTTAAATGACAACCGCAGTACCCCAGCAATAGGTTTAGCAAGTGTCCCTCTACAAATTTCCTATACTTTTGCAGAATGTTGCAGAATTGTCAATGATTGTTGTATGAGAGGTTATCAAGAACAACAAACCATATATTATATTTGTGACGTACTGTGATAGGAACCATCATATTTGTCAAACAGTGTTATTTCTATATCCATAGGCAACACATATAAATTAGCATACAAAAGTTTTAAACAATGGCCCCAATCATGTAGCCAATGTAACTAGGAACTGTAACAACTCTGCTGGCATCACGGCATGAGCGGAGACGCTGGAGGCGGAGCCAAGAGCGGAGATGCTGGAGGCGGAGCCAAGAGCGGAGACGCTGGAGGCGGAGCCAAGAGCGGAGACGCTGGAGGTAACGCCAAGAGCGGAGACGCTGGAGGTAACGCCAAGAGCGGAGATGCTGGAGGTAACGCCAAGAGCAGAGATGGAGCCAAGTGCAGAAACACAGTAGGCGGAGCCAGATAGAACCACAAAGAGCGGAGCCACAGAGCAAAGCCAGAGAGTGCGAAGCAAGGTCTGAGTGCAGAGCCACAAGAGTGCGGAGTGTAAGCAGACTGAGAACACAAGGAAAGACAAAGCAGGGAAGGAAGCCACAGACAAGGAGACCGAGAAAAGACAAAGTACAGACAATGCAATGGAACAAGACACAGGGACAAAGACACAGGGACCAGGATATTCTGCCTCCTGGAGGGCGGACTACAAGATCAAGGCAATAGCACAGAGAAAAGCCTCCAGAGAGGGAGTAACTCAGAGCAAGGCCAGGCAAACTCAGCAGCTAAACACTAACTGAGCTAATACATTGCACAGGCCCAGACCACAGGGTGGAGCTGCACTATATACAGGAGGCCTCTTGATAATTGGTCAGGAACTGATAAGACAGATGCACCTGATTCCTATAAGAACCAGAGAGTTCAGGCACCGGCCCCCTATACACATAGCCATGAAGCATGCACAGAGCAGAGACACAGAACATGGAGCTGGCATGAAACAGAAACCACATCATGGCCTGGAGCAGTGGGTAAGATTGTGTGAGAGATGTGAGGCCATGCCGTGATGCCAGCAGAGTTGTTACAGGAACGAGATTCAGCATAAAGAAGACAGGTAGTCTTGTGTTGTGAATTCCGCTCTTGGGCTCCCTCCGGTGGTTGTAAGTGGCACTTTTGTGAGTTCTGCTCTTGGGCTCCCTCTTGTGATTTCTAGTGGTATGACTGCTCCTTGGAGTTAGCTGTCATCAGCTGTCTCCACTTATCGTCTCTTCTGCTCGGCTATTTAGGTCTGGCTCTTTCTTCAGCCAGTGCCACTTGTAAATGGTTTCTGGTTGGATTCACATCTCTTTGGATTTCCCTATTTTCCTGACCAGTTCAGCAAAGCTAAGTTCTTGCTTGCTCTGTTCTGTTCACAGATTGTGGACTTATCCATTCAGTGCTTTCTATGTTTGTCCAGCTTATCAGTATGAATTAATTCTGTCTTGCTGGAAGCTCTGGGATGCAGATTTACCCTCCACACCTTTAGTCAGGTGTGGAGATTTTTTGTAAACTCTGCGTGGATTTTTTGTAGTGTTTTATACTGACCGCACAGTATTCCATCCTGTCCTATCTATCAAGCTAGACTGGCCTCCTGTGCTCATCCTGGTTTCATTCTGTGTATGTCTTTTCCCTCTCCACTCACAGTCATTATTTGTAGGGGGCTAATCTATCCTTTGGGGATTTTCTCTGAGGCAAGATAGTTTTCCTGCTTCTATCTTTAGGGGTAGTTAGCTCTTAGGCTGTGACGAGATGCCTAGGGAGAGTTAGGAGCATTCCACGGCTAATTCTAGTGTTGTGTTGAGCTTAGGGACTGCGGTCAGTACAGTTACCACTTCCTTCAGAGCTCGTTCCATGTTGCTCCTAAACCACCGCATCATAACAGTACAAGTGGCCAAAAATGAATTAAATGCAGCTCAAAAGAAGGAAAAGAAAGTTCTGAACCATTTTTTTTTCTGTGCTCTAGTTTGTCTCTTTTTTCCTCTTGATATCTGGGTGGTTCAGGATAAATGCTCTGGCATGGATGTTCAGGGTTTGTTTTCTCGTGTGGATCAACTTGCTGCAAGAGTACAGAATATCCAAGATTATGTTGTCCAGACTCTGGCTTTAGAGCCTAGAATTCCTACTCCTGATTTGTTTTTTGGGGACAGATCCAAGTTTTTGAACTTTAAAAATAACTGCAAATTGTTTTTTGCTTTGAAACCCCGTTCTTCTGGTGATCCCATTCAGCAAGTAAAAATCATCATATCCTTGCTGCGTGGTGACCCTCAAGACTGGGCTTTTTCTCTTGAAACAGGGGATCCGGCATTATTGAATGTAGACGCATTTTTTCAAGTGCTCGGATTATTGTATGACGAACCTAAGTCTGTGGATCATGCAGAAAAATCCCTGTTGGCCTTGTGTCAAGGTCAGGAAGTGGCAGAATTATACTGCCAGAAATTTAGAAAATGGTCTGTGCTCACTAAATTGAATGAGGAGGCTCTGGCTGCTATTTTCAGAAAAGGTCTTTCTGAAGCCCTTAAAAATGTTATGGTGGGCTTTCCTACGCCTGCTGGTTTGAGCGAATCTATGTCTCTAGCCATTCAGATTGATCAGCGTCTGCGCGAGCGCAAAGCTGTGCACCATATGGCAGTGTCCCCTGAGCAAAGTCCTGAACCTATGCAATGTGATAGGATTTTGACTAGAACAGAACGGCAGGAATTCAGACATCAGAATAGGCTGTGTTTTTACTGTGGTGATTCTGCTCATGCTATTTCTGATTGCCCTAAGCGTACTAAGAGAGTCGCTAGGTCTGTTACCATTAGTACTATACAGCCTAAATTTCTCTTATCTGTGGCCCTGATTTGCTCATTGTCATCCTTTTCGGTCATGGCATTTGTGGATTCAGGTGCTGCCCTGAACTTAATGGACTTAGAATTCGCCAGGCGCTGTGGTTTTTCCTTGCAGCCTTTGCAGAGCCCTATTCCTTTGAGGGGTATTGATGCTACACCCTTGGCCAAGGATAAACCTCAGTACTGGACGCCGATGACTATGTACATGGCTCCAGCACATCAGGAAGATTGCCGTTTTCTGGTGTTGCATAACCTGCATGATGTTGTTGTACTGGGTTTTCCATGGTTACAGGAACATAATCCGGTGCTGGATTGGAAAACTATGTCTGTGACTATTTGGGGTTGTCAAGGGGTACATAATGATGTTCCTTTGATGTCAATTTCCTCTTCCCCCTCTTCTGAGGTCCCTGAGTTTTTGTCGGATTTCCAGGATGTATTTGATGAGCCCAAGTCCAGTTCCCTTCCACCGCACCGGGACTGTGATTGTGCTATTAACTTGATTCCTGGTTGCAAGTTCCCTAAGGGCCGACTTTTCAATCTGTCTGTACCAGAGCATGCCGCCATGCGGAGTTATGTTAAGGAGTCTTTGGAGAAGTTGCATATTCGGCCCCCTTCGTCACCATTGGGAGCGGGTTTCTTTTTTGTTGCTAAGAAGGATGGCTCCTTGAGACCCTGTATTGATTATCGTCTTCTTAATAAGATCACAGTCAAATTCCAATACCCCTTGCCTTTGCTTACTGAATTGTTTGCTCAGATTAAGGCGGCTAGTTGGTTTACTAAGATTGACCTCCAAGGGGCACATAATCTTGTTCGTATTAAACAGGGTGACGAATGGAAAACTGCATTTAATACGCCCGAAGGCCATTTTGAATACCTTGTGATGCCATTTGGGCTCTCTAATGCTCCATCTGTGTTCCAGTCTTTCATGCATGATATTTTCCGCAATTATCTTGATAAATTCATGGTCGTATATTTGGATGATATTTTGATTTTTTCCGATGATTGGGAGTCTCATATGAAGCAGGTCAGGATGGTGTTCCAGATCCTTCGTGATATTGCTTTGTTTGTGAAGGGGTCTAAGTGCCTATTCGGAGTTCAGAAGGTCTCTTTTTTGGGTTTTATTTTTTCTCCCTCGTCTATAGAAATGGATCCTGTTAAGGTCCAAACTATTCATGACTGGATTCAATCCACATCTGTGAAGGGCCTTCAAAAATTTTTGGGCTTTGCTAATTTCTATCGCCATTTCCTTGCCAACTTTTCCAGTGTGGTTAAGCCCCTTACTGATTTGACGAAGAAAGGCGCGGATGTGACGAATTGGTCCTCTGCGGCTGTTGAGGCCTTTCAGGAGCTTAAACGCCGATTTACTTCTGCCCCTGTGTTGCATCACCCGGATGTTTCTCTTCCTTTTCAGGTTGAGGTCGACGCTTCTGAGATTGGGGCAGGGGCCGTTTTGTCTCAGAGGGAGTCTGATGGTTCTTTGATGAAACCGTGTGCTTTTTTTTCCAGAAAGTTTTCGCCTGCGGAACGCAATTATGATGTCGGCAATCGGGAGTTGTTGGCTATGAAGTGGGCGTTTGAGGAGTGGCGACATTGGCTTGAGGGAGCTAAGCACCACGTTGTGGTCCTGACCGATCATAAGAATCTGATTTACCTCGAGTCGGCCAAGCGGCTTAATCCTAGACAGGCTCGATGGTCCATGTTTTTCTCCCGTTTTGATTTTGTGGTCTTGTATCTTCCGGGATCTAAGAATGTTAAGGCTGATGCCCTCTCTAGGAGTTTTTCGCCTGATTCTCCTGGAGTCCTTGAGCCGGTTGGCATTCTTAAGGAAAGGGTGATTCTTTCTGCCATCTCTCCTGATTTGCGGTGGGTGCTTCAGGAATTTCAGGCTGATAGGCCTGATCGCTGTCCTGTGGGGAAGCTGTTTGTTCCTGATAGATGGACAAGTAAGGTGATTTCTGAGGTTCATTGTTCAGTGTTGGCTGGTCATCCTGGGATTTTTGGTACCAGAGATTTGGTTGCTAGGTCTTTTTGGTGGCCGTCCTTGTCGCGCGATGTCCGTGCTTTTGTGCAATCCTGTGGGACTTGCGCCCGAGCCAAGCCTTTCTGTTCCCGCGCTAGTGGGTTGCTTTTGCCTTTGCCAGTCCCTGAGAGGCCCTGGACGCATATTTCCATGGATTTTATTTCGGATCTTCCTGTTTCCCAGAAGATGTCTGTTATCTGGGTTGTTTGTGACCGGTTCTCTAAAATGGTCCATCTGGTACCTTTGCCTAAGTTGCCTTCCTCCTCAGATCTGGTTCCATTGTTTTTTCAGCATGTGGTTCGTCTGCATGGCATTCCGGAGAATATTGTGTCTGACAGAGGTTCTCAGTTTGTCTCTAGATTTTGGCGGGCCTTTTGTGCTAGGATGGGCATTGATTTGTCTTTTTCTTCGGCGTTTCATCCTCAGACTAATGGCCAAACTGAGCGAACTAATCAGACCTTGGAGACCTATTTGAGATGCTTTGTGTCTACTGATCAGGATGATTGGGTGTCTTTCTTGTCGTTGGCCGAGTTTGCCCTTAATAATCGGGCTAGTTCAGCTACTTTGGTTTCACCTTTCTTTTGTAATTTTGGTTTTCATCCTCGCTTTTCTTCTGGGCAGGTTGAGCCTTCTGATTGTCCTGGTGTTAATTCTGTGGTGGACAGGCTGCAGCAGATTTGGACTCATGTGGTGGACAATTTGACATTGTCTCAGGAAAGGGCTCAACGTTTTGCTAACCGCCGTCGGTGTGTGGGTCCCTGGCTTCATGTGGGGGATTTGGTTTGGTTGTCTTCTCGTCATGTTCCTATGAAGGTTTCTTCTCCTAAGTTTAAGCCTCGGTTTATTGGTCCTTATAAAATTTCTGAAATTATTAATCCGGTGTCTTTTCGTTTGGCTCTTCCTGCCTTTTTTGCCATTCATAATGTTTTCCATAGATCTTTGTTGCGGAGATATGTGGTGCCCGTTGTTCCCTCGGTTGACCCTCCTGCCCCGGTGTTGGTTGAGGGAGAGTTGGAATATGAGGTTGAGAAGATTTTGGATTCTCGTTTTTCGAGGCGGAGGCTTCAGTATCTTGTCAAGTGGAAGGGTTATGGCCAGGAGGATAATTCTTGGGTTGTTGCCTCCGATGTCCATGCCACCGATTTGGTTCGTGCTTTTCACTTGGCTCGTCCTGATCGACCTGGGGGCTCTGGTGAGGGTTCGGTGACCCCTCCTCAAGGGGGGGGGGTACTGTTGTGAATTCCGCTCTTGGGCTCCCTCCGGTGGTTGTAAGTGGCACTTTTGTGAGTTCTGCTCTTGGGCTCCCTCTTTTGGTTTCTAGTGGTATGGCTGCTCCTTGGAATTAGCTGTCATCAGCTGTCTCCACTTATCGTCTCTTCTGCTCGGCTATTTAGGTCTGGCTCTTTCTTTAGCCAGTGCCACTTGTAAATGGTTTCTGGTTAGATTCACATCTCTTTGGATTTCCCTGTTTCCCTGACCAGTTCAGCAAAGCTAAGTTCTTGCTTGCTCTGTTCTGTTCACAGATTGTGGACTTATCCATTCAGTGCTTTCTATGTTTGTCCAGCTTATCAGTATGAATTAATTCTGTCTTGCTGGAAGCTCTGGGATGCAGATTTACCCTCCACACCTTTAGTCAGGTGTGGAGATTTTTTGTAAACTCTGCGTGGATTTTTTGTAGTGTTTTATACTGACCGCACAGTATTCCATCCTGTCCTATCTATCAAGCTAGACTGGCCTCTTGTGCTCATCCTGGTTTCATTCTGTGTATGTCTTTTCCCTCTCCACTCACAAGTCATTATTTGTGGGGGGCTAATCTATCCTTTGGGGATTTTCTCTGAGGCAAGATAGTTTTCCTGCTTCTATCTTTAGGGGTAGTTAGCTCTTAGGCTGTGACGAGATGCCTAGGGAGAGTTAAGAGCATTCCACGGCTACTTCTAGTGTTGTGTTGAGCTTAGGGACTGCGGTCAGTACAGTTACCACTTCCTTCAGAGCTCGTTCCATGTTGCTCCTAAACCACCGCATCATAACAGTCTTGACAGTGATGATATGACCCCACAGAGCCCTGATATCAGCATCTTCGAGTCTGTCTGGGATTACATAAAGATTGGATTTGTGCAAGCCTACATCCACAGAAGATCTGTGGTTAGTTCTCCAAGATGTTTGGAACAACCTCCCTGCCTAGTTCCTTCAAAAACTGTGAACAAGTTCAAGAACTTAGAAGAATTACTGCTTTGATGCTACTTTGAAATCAGAGGTTGATCACACCAAATAGTGATTAGATTTAGATTTCTCTTTTCATTCACTTTGGATTTTGTTAGTTGATAAAGTCAGGTATTAACATTTCCAATTTTGAAAGCATTCCTACTCTGCAGCAATTTTTCCACTGTAAAACTTTTTCACGGTAGCATATACAGTATGCAAACAATACCCGCACTTTTGATCAGAACACAAGACTAAATATGAACAGTACATACACTAGTATGTTCAAGCCGAGCTATAGCTAAGATACTACTACTCTATTTGTCTGTTGCTGCAGGACTGATGTAAACTAGAAGCAGAGAGAAGAATGCAGTGACATATTAATGTTGTGTTACAGACTTACTTGTGTCATATCACATGGTTAATAGAAGAACTGTCCATTTGGACTTCTCCAGAAAAAGATATCACTAGAAGTAGTGATAAATGACAATATTTATCAAGGGACTATAACATTGTGTTACATGGTGGTCAATAAAGCAACGGCTTCAAAGGCAAGATTTGTCATCAGCTTTGTTCAGTTTGTAAAACTGTCTCTGGTGATTTCATTAAGCTATGATTATGGATATTTGGATTATGCGGTATTGTCTTATGTATCAATAGTTGACCAGCGAAGCTAAACAAACATTTTAAAATTAAAATAAAAATAAATACACATAAAAATGTATTGAGGAAATTGCAAAACTAAACTAAATTTAATATGTAAGCCTTAAACACTAAGAACACATTTGCAACAAATGAATTTCTCCAATGTACCTACCGTAAATTAAAAATGAAGCAACTTTGCAAAGAATCAGTTGTAGATTCTAAAGCATGTATGCAAATCTATCGTTATAGACTACAAGCAAACGTTCTGTATTTATTCTCACCAAAACGTGCAAGTCCATGCTCTCATCATCTCCCTCGTAGACTACTGCAACATCCTGCTTTGTAGCCTCCCATTTTATACCTTTGCTCCCCTCTAATCCACATTTAACTCGGTTCCTTGGTTAATTCCCATCTTCCCCATACAGTTGTTTTGTTACTTCCTCTTTAGTCCTTCACTGGCTACCCACTGCCCAGAAAATTCAGTTTAAAATACTAGAAACACATTTCAAGACTGTTCACAACCCATCTTCTCTATACATCTCTAACCTAATCTCCCACTACTTCCTCACACGTAACCTCCAGTCCTCACAATATCCCCTTCTTTGCTCTACTCTTGTCTGGTCCTCAGCAGCCTTTACGATATCTCCTGTGTATCTATTCTCTATACTCTGGACCTTGCTACCACAACCAGTCAGACTGTCCTCTTTCCCACCTAGACTACTACAACATCCTGCTTTATGGCCTCTCATCTTAACACTCTTGTGCCCCTCCAATTCACATTCAACTTGTCTCATCTGTAATACACATCTTCCCTTGTTGCTCTTCTGTCACTCGCATCATCCAATGCCTGCACTGGATATCCATTGCCCATATAATTGGGTGTAAAATAGTAACAATACTGTACATGACTATCCACAACATGTCATGCCCATGAATCTTCGACCTAATCTCCCAAAACCTGCTCTTACATAACCACCAGTCCTCATAACATCTCATTCTTTACACTGTTCTTGTCTGATCCTCGCACAAGTGTCTCCAGGATATATCTTGTGGATCTATCCCCTATACACAAGAACTCGCAACAGGACAGATTTGCACCAAACTTAAGAACCATCAAAAGCAACTTGAAAAGCCCACAACCTCCACAGAACCTGCTGCCAATACATTGCCACATGATCTACTTCCACCTTCACTTACTCTCTCCTTCTCCTTTCTCTTGCAGACTGTGAGCATGGTCCTCTCTCTGAATATACCAGTCAATCACTTGTTTGGTCGTGTTTATTGTACTTGCTTTCTAGCTTTTTTGTTAAGTTCTGTAAAAGATGTTTACACCATTTTTATAGGTTCAGCGAATCAGCACCCAGGAATTAAGGACAATTTAAAATAAATAGTGATGATATTCCCTTCCATCTGTCCTCAACCTTGTGCTAAACGTTTTTTTAACTGATAATTTGATAAAAAGCAGCTATATAGCCAGCAATAATACCAAGTTATGTAATAAGCCTCAATTTTCAAAATACAAAGTTATATTGATCAACAATGAAAATATTGATGCTTAAAACGATCCCTGTATTATTAATGAAAATGTGCAATGATTTGGGGATGAATAACTATGAAAGGATATACTATATACATTAGTAAAGGTTACCCCTTTAGAGATGTGTAAAGCCATACTTTTAGGTTATATTCGCACAAGGAAGATTTGTTGCTAAAAAAGAGTTGTAACTAAAAATCCATTCCACAGATCTAAACAGGGTTGTATCAGCAGCTTGTGCATGGATTTCTGCAAGCTATATAAATTGAATGGGGCAGTCATTTAGTATCCTGCCGTAAATAAATCTGCCCATGGGCTCACACACCAGTAACCTTCTGGGTCTTTAAGTAGAGCTCATTATATATTTCAGCTTTCCATAATAGTGAGATAGATGGTACATTCTTCGAAAACCACCCTGCTGAATTTTCAGAGTCATTGACAGTCAAGTTTGATTACCAGAAGGTCATAAATGACTCCCAATATGCTTTTTAAGTGCCACATGGAATTTTTCCCCTTTGGTCAACTGCATTAATTCTAAAACGTATTATTCTAACATTTAGATTTCTAATGCAAACTGTGATTCCTAATGTATGTGCTTCTGGGTCTATAACTGCAGGAATATTGGAGAAATCTCATCTAAGTGGCATTTGCAAATTCATCAGTTCTAACCATATTTAATATATACATAATATGCTCATTAGTGCGCTCAGCAATACATTCCCTTCATTGTATTTCAGAAAAATAAACCCTGCTGTTCCATTTAAATAACATTGTGAATACTCTAGTTGACTTTGATAACTTTTTTAAATGTCCATATAATTAGAAATCCAAGCTCTAAGCAAAAAGAACTTTGGTACTTTATTCTTAACAGTGCCCCCTCAACAAGTTACCTGACCTGATTAATGATGTGTACATAGTGCCCAGATCTGTCAGACTAAATCCTTCTTTTTGGAGTATTTTCCCTCTATATATTCACGTTCTTCACACCCTGCGGGAAGATGGTTCTGACGTGATGAATGTAAAGTTTGCATAAGCCATGTAACAGCAGGACAGCCTATTATCACCGTACATTTTCCATGACTGCGAAACCCTCGGTAGGCTCTTTTATTGCTAATAGATCCATGGAGAAACAGTAGCAATTTTATGAGTCTTTTTAAAATGGAAATTCATGTTTGAAAAATGCAACTGGGAGAAAACAGATGTAGACCACTTAAGCGTTTGTAGAACATTGAGATGCACAACCTTATTTACAGACCCGCAAAGCCTCTCAGTTTCTCCGGTTTTCAAATTAAAGCTGGTAAACCCTTTACCATGGGAAATAAACAGCAAATGGCTATATATGTGTCCAAAGGCAGGAAAGAAATGAAACAGCATCTGCCTGACTGCAAGGCTTTAATTGTCCTAATAGAAAAATGTGGAAGATTCCAATAAGTCTATAATTCAGAATGTATGGAGATCCATTATTGGTTCCTATAGGACAAAGACTTTGTATAAACATATAGAATAATTATTGCTCAATACTGCATAATTACCTATGTACAACATGTAGAACTGAAATTTCCAATCTCATCCAAAAAGTAGCCAGCCCATTCCTTTACGTTGATAAAAACACCGTAACTATATATCTATGGATACTTTTCTGTAGTAACGCACTAACGATTGAAAGTACATATTTTTGCTTTGAACATAAAGCTTATTCACTACGTAAAGGGAATCTATCATGAAAAATAATGCTATTAACCTGCAGATATGGGGTTAATCTGCAGGATAATAGTGACCTGACACCATGCGGCCGCCACACAGGACACCGAGCTACCGGGAGGAAATTAACTTTATTCCTACCGGCAGGCTCGCTCTTTCAGTCATAGGGGCGGCACCAGCAAGGTTTCAGTCACCTCTTTGTGTATAGAGAGTAATGGCTATAACCGCGCCACGGCACTGACTGACAGTAGGATCGGCAATGAGCCGGTCATATCTAAGAAATCTATTTCATAATGTATGCAGCTGGTATTATGAAATCTGGTGACAGATGCTCTTTAGTGTAAAATGAGTTTCTACTTTTGGACTATAGCTCATGTGGACAACGCGCAAAGCCATAACTTACGGCCATTTAAGAAGGACTATATTTGTAGACTTTAGCTATTTTTTATTTTGGGAGAACAAAGGGAGTAAGAAAGAGGAATGAATTTTACCTGCCATTTATTACACAAATAGACGTATCTTACTACTATAAAGACTTCTGAATTAAATATTCTGCTGCCCTGTAATATAATGAAGTATGCTAAATAACTAAATGAATAATATTTGATCGGTATATATAGCTCCTAAATCAAATCAATGTATCAGTGTGAAATTTTTGTAAATATCTAGCTGTCTTTGGGGATTTGTTGAGTATATGCAATTGCACCTATGAGTGCATCTTTTATGGAGTATACTGTGAATATCTGTCCTTTTTACATGTGTCCCACACAATCACAGTTACACTATGCTCTATGCACTACACTATTGCCCAATGCTATGTGCCATTATAATGCTAGTGGCTTTTTATGTGGCAGAGGTTCCTTAGGGACTGCTACCTCTGCACTGCCAATAACACCAAAATGATAAGCAGTCTCTTCATAAACCATGCACTGTGGAAAGGCATAAACCCTGAAACAGCAGTCTGCAGGTGCACGTGACTGTCTATTTCATCTTGACAGCAAAACGTAACGGTGACCACTCTCCGCTTATTTTTCTTGACCTCTCTGTAGCTTTCAACACTGTTGACCACCCTCTCCTACTTTCTATGCTCCAATCAATAGGCTTAAAGGACAATGCTCTGCTGGTTCTCTTCCTATCTTTCTGATCGCTTCTTCAGTGTATCGTTCGCTGGCTCCACTTCTTCTCTTTCTCTTACTATTTGTGTCCATCCATCTTCTCTTCTCTCTCTACACGGCCCCAATTGGACAGACCATCAGCAAATTTGGCTTTCAGTGTCATCTTTATGCTGATGACACAAAACTATACACTTCATCTCCTGACCTTACCCCCGCCGTACTAAAGAAAACCAGTGACTGTGTGTCTGCAGTTGCCAACATAATGTCCGCCCTCTGTCTGAAACTCAACCTTTCCAAAACTGAACTTCTTTAAATAAAGATTATTATTATTCTTTTGGGGGAGACTGGTTTGTCCCAATTTCTTGGTCATATTGCAAGACCTGTTTAAGAGGCGGACTATGACTTAATGGTGGTTATTTTTAATAGGTGGCACTGGAGACAATTTTCATGGAGGAGGCACTCCTTTTTCCCAAGGAGCCTGGACTGACTTATAGGATTCTCTATGCCTTCTGGTGGCTTCCACAAGGAGAGATATTACACACAGAAACAGGAAAACAAATGTCAAATAAAGAAAATGTTTGAAATGTCAGTACAATCATTTGGACCCCACAAAGAACAATGTTAACATGTAGACAAGGGAGGACATATCATCTGTGGCACAAGGTATAAGAGGGTCCATTACCACCTCCAAAGGAGCAAGCAGCTTCTGTCACAGACAGAACTATTGGACTGCAAAGGGCCCATATACTGGTTACTGGTCTTGTACAGGGGCCCTTTCTGTTCTGTGTCTGCCACTGCATATATTATCAGGGCTTTAGACATTAAGAGCTCAGGATATTGGTTTTACCTTGCATGATTTCATTGTGAATTTTTTTAATAAAATTTTGCATTATTGATTTTAAAACTAAGGACTATGTGTGGTATTATGACTAATCCAATAACACTGTTGAAGACGTGATAAGTTCCTCTGATGAATTGTAAAGTTGCCTAGTATAGAAAATGTATTCTGCTTCTATGGATATAAACCAAAAAAGCAGGTAGCAAATCAATAACTTTCATTAAATGTAAAGTCAGCTGAGAGGGGATGGCACAAAATAATAAGCCAATAAATTTTAAATGCTCTCGGTTTTGAAATTCATTCCAGTTCTTAACCAAAAGCTAATCACAGTGTAGTCTACTTAAATCATATTGTGCATATTCACTGACAAATTATCTAGAACATTATTAAAGATATAGGATTGTGCTGGCCAGAAAATCTTTCCTTGCATCTGTATTATTTATGTGGCAGGCAGCAGAAGATATCTGATATTTTAATATAGGGAGGGGAAAGGAGTAAAATGTGATCACAGAATAAGAGTGAGAATACACTGGACAGTAGCACTACTTACAAAATTTCTATTTTATAATTAAATACATAGAATATCTGCTCTTCACAATTCTCTTTATTGATGGACTACATAGATGATGGATGGATTGATGGATAGATGATAGATAGGTACATAGTTAGAAAGACATACAGATAGAAAAGAATACAGCAGCACCCTGTAAGCGCTAAGATATAATGCAAACAGTGAATATATGAAATGTGAACTGCATTACTGCTGTATAAATTATACTTATAAACATTAACTTACTTTGCACATAAATTAGCCAAATCATGAGAGCCCACCAGCCATGAAAAAGGCACACATTTCTTTGATGGGACCTTAAAACTTATATTTATCAAATATTCCTCTACTGGGCTTTAGGATCCTATCAAAGTGTTGTGGCTGGTGATCTCATATGAATTGTCCAATTTGTGCTCCAAGCACCTTCATATTTTAACCCATTAGTGACAGAGCCAAATTTTTTAAATCTGACCAGGGTCACTTTATGTGGTAATAACTCTGCAACGCTTCAACAAATCCCAGTGATTTTGATATTGTTTTTTCGTGACACATTATACTTTATGATATAGGTAAATTTAGGTCAATATGTTTTGTGTTTATTTATAGAAAATATCAAAAATTTGAGAAAAATGTTAAAAAATTAACAATTTTCAAAGTTTGAATACAGATGGTGATACCACAGCAAACCATTAATAAATAACATTTCCCACATGTCTGCTTTACATCAGCATCATTTGTAAAATGTTCTTTTATTTTGTTAGCATTTTAGGAGGTTTAAAAATGTAGCAGCAATTTTTTATTTTTTCAAGGAAATTTACAACATTTATTTTTTTAGGGAACTATCCATGTTTGAATTGACTTTAGGGGTCTCATATATTGGGAAACCCCCAAACGTGATACCATTTTAAAAACAGCACCCTCTGACATATTGAAAACTGCTGTCAGGTAGTTTATTAACCCTTCAGGTGCTCTACAGGAATTAATGTAAAGTGGTATGACAGAAATGAAAATGGTGTATTTTTACCACCTAAATGTCGGTAACTTCTGAACAGGTTACAACAGCCGACAGACTCTAAGGCCGCTATTTGGTCATGAATTGCTATGGCAAACATCAGGACCACATAATCATGATCTGAGGGCACCAATTAGGATAAAGAGGAATCCCCCACACTCTGTTAGCCATTTATAATGATGTAGTCACTATTGACAGCAGCATCTAAGGGGTTAAACAGATATGTACGGTGCCAACACTGATCATGGCTGATACAGCATGTTGTCAGCTATAGCGTAAAGCTGACAGCTGCTGGATTGTCACCTGTATGGGGATACTATTCTCCTATATCTCAGGTCAGTTAAAAGACGTATTGGCTGTCATTAAGGGGTTAAGAATATTCAGCTTAAGACAGTCTAAATTTCATATATTCATTGTTTGTATATATCCTAGAGCATACAGAGTGCTGTGTATTCTTTAGTTTGTAAATAGATAGATATACTTAAGCAGAGGTGTAGCTAGGGTTTTGGTTCAGGGGGGCAAAACTTCTGAGTGGGCCCCTAACATGGTAATCTTGATTATAACTCGGTGATGCTCCCTAATACTGGAGGAGAACCTCAGGAGATGACCGTGCTATTACTGAAGATAATCTCTATGTAAAGACCAACATGGATATTACCGCCATATGGTCAGTGGTAGATACCAGCCCTACAGAACATATAACAGATCACTGCACAGTTACAGATAATGTCTTACCGCTGACGTCCTTTCTGATGGAATCGTTAATTTTACCCATCTTTTCCATCTGGCCCAGACCGACATGACAACTTCTTCCAGCTACAACTCATCTGCAGAGATTACAACAAAGACACATTTAACTTCTCATATTCCAGCCCCATCACCATCTATTCCCAACCTGCACAAACTCCGTATCCTACTGATACCCCAATACTGAGCCGCTGCTGCCCTATGTGACCCTATTAATGCCCCGATACCCCAATACTGAGCCACTGCTGCCGTATGTGTCCCTATTACTGCCCCTGATACCCCAATACTGAGCCGCTGCCGTATGCGTCCCTATTACTGCCCCTGATACCCCAATACTGAGCTGCTGCTGCCATATGTCCCTATTACTGCACCCGATACCCCAATACTGAGCCGCTGCTGCCGTATGTGACCCTATCACTGCACCTGATACCTCAATACTAAGCCACTGCTGCCGTATGTCCCTATTACTGTACCTGATACCCCAATACTGAGCCGCTGCTGCCGTATGTGTCCTATTACAGCACCTGATACCCCAATACTGAGCCGCTGCTGCCATATGTGTCCCTATTACTGTACCTTACACCCCAATACTGAGCCGCTGCTACCATATGCGTCCCCATTACTGCCCCTGATACCCCAATACTAAGCTGCTGCTGCCATATGTCCCTATTACTGCACTCGATACCCCAATACTGAGCTGCTGCTGCCGTATGTCCCTTTAACTGCACCTGATACCCCAATACTGAGCCGCTGCTGCCATATGTGACCCAATCACTGCACCTGATACCCCAATACTGAACCGCTGCTGCCGTATGTCCCTTTAACTGCACCTGATACCCCAATAATGAGCCGCTGCTGCCGTATGTGTCCCTATTACTGCACCTGATACCCCAATACTGAGTCGCTGCTGCCATATGTGACCCTATCACTGCACCTGATACCCCAATACTGAGCCGCTGCTGCGTATGTCCCTATTACTGCACCTGATACCCCAATACTGAGCTGCTGCTGCCGTATGTGTCCCTATTACTGCACCTGATACCCCAATACTGAGCTGCTGCTGCCGTATGTGACCCTATCACTGCACCTGATACCCCAATACTGAGCCGCTGCTGCCGTATGTCCCTATTACTGCACCTGATACCCCAATACTGAGCCGCTGCTGCCGTATGTGACCCTATCACTGCACCTGATACCCCAATACTGAGCCGCTGCTGCCGAATGTCCCTATTACTGCACCTGATAGCCCAATACTGAGCCGCTGCTGCCGTATGTGTCCTATTACAGCACCTGATACCCCAATACTGAGCCGCTGCTGCCATATGTGTCCCTATTACTGTACCTAACACCCTAATACTGAGCCGCTGCTGCCATATGTGTCCCTATTACTGCACCTGCTGTATGGTTCTCTGTGCCCTCTAAATTCTAAAGCACCCCTCTATAATATAGTAATACTGGGTGCAAGTGCCCTAGAAAACAGTGCCCATATTTTGCCCCTAGAAAGTAATATTGCCCTGTGTGCCCCTTTGATAGCCACAGTAACCTGAGTTTCCCTATAACAATAAGTGCCCACATTACATCTAATAAAGTCCCGAGTCTCCCCCTGTACAGCTCCCCTATACACAGCATGATGCTCTCTTATACACAGTATAATGCACCCACACAGTATACTGATTCTTAGTAGCCCCCAAACTGTTTGATGTCTCCAACAATGTATAATGACCCCCACACTGTAATCTCGGTACTGTATGATGGCCTCCTAGACGGTGGGGGGCCCACTGCTGGCACCACCACCCTGCCTGCTCAGGGGCTCCATAGTGGCTGGGCGGCAGAGCAGGGAGATCATTTCTCCCTGCTCTGCGCAGAATGTAACTGTATCCAGTATACAATTACAGTAGCGTAGCTCCGGATGGGCCCCCTCAGAGCATCGGGCCTGGGGAGCCTGCACCCTCTGCCCCCCCCCCCCCCCCCAGTAGCTACGCTACTGACTTAAAGAGATAGGTGGCAGCACACCATTCAAAGTAAAAAAAAATCCTGTTTAGTGGCCTATCATGGCGACATTTCGGTTCTAAATTGAGAACCTTTCTCAAGCTTGAAAGGTTCTCACTTTAGAACCGAAACTTCGTCATGATGGGCCATTAAACAGGATTTTTTGTTCACATTGAATGGTGTGCTGCCTCTTATCTCTTGAAGTATATTGAATGCTTGGTGGATTCCTGGGGTACTTGTCACCCAAATACTACGTGTTAATGCGGTTTTCTTTTTCTTTTTTGTAGATAGATAGATAGATAGATTAGATAATAGATAGATAGATAGATAGATAGATAATAAATAGATCAATAGATAGATGGATAATAGATAGAGAGATAGATGAATAGACAGATAAGCATAATTTTATGATGATTTCATGTTTGTCGTTGTATTAGTTTAGTTGTGACTCTGACATTTTCATATCCATTTTGACATATCCAGTAACATTCCTAGGAACGCTTGATTCCCGATAATATGGCAGTATAAATAGGTTGCCAATCATCTGATTGCCTGTTCGTCAAGTGAAATTATTTCTTTAGCAGGCTCAAAAATCATCGTTCTTGGCAGCATGTGTCTTTTGTGAGCAGGACATGTGCTACCCAGAGCAATGACAGGCTATGCACACAGCGATCTATTACCGATTGTTCGGTCGGCGTGTCTAAACAGGCTATTAAACAACCATTCATCAGCAAACAAATACAGTTAGGGCCAGAAATATTTGGACAGTGACACAAGTTTTGTTATTTTAGCTGTTTACAAAAACATGTTCAGAAATACAATTATATATATAATATGGGCTGAAAGTGCACACTCCCAGCTGCAATATGATAGTTTCCACATCCAAATCGGAGAAAGGGTTTAGGAATCATAGCTCTGTAATGCATAGCGTCCTCTTTTTCAAGGGACCAAAAGTAATTGGACAATGGACTCTAAGGGCTGCAATTAACTCTGAAGGCGTCTCCCTCGTTAACCTGTAATCAATGAAGTAGTTAAAAGGTCAGGGGTGGATTCCAGGTGTGTGGTTTTGCATTTGGAAGCTGTTGCTGTGAGCAGACAACATGCGGTCAAAGGAACTCTCAATTGAGGTGAAGCAGAACATCCTGAGGCTGAAAAAAAAGAAAAAATCCATCAGAGAGATAGCAGACATGCTTGGAGTAGCAAAATCAACAGTTGGGTACATTCTGAGAAAAAAGGAATTGACTGGTGAGCTTGGGAACTCAAAAAGGCCTGGGCGTCCACGGATGACAACAGTGGTGGATGATCGCCGCATACTTAATTTGGTGAAGAAGAACCCATTCACAACATCAACTGAAGTCCAGAACACTCTCAGTGAAGTAGGTGTATCTGTCTCTAAGTCAACAGTAAAGAGAAGACTCCATGGCAGTAAATACAAAGGGTTCACATCTAGATGCAAACCATTCATCAATACCAAAAATAGACAGGCCAGAGTTAAATTTGCAGAAAAACACCTCAAGAAGCCAGCTCAGTTCTGGAAAAGTATTCTATGGACAGATGAGACAAAGATCAACCTGTACCAGAATGATGGGAAGAAAAAAGTTTGGAGAAGAAAGGGAACGGCACATGATCCAAGGCACACCACATCCTCTGTAAAACATGGTGGAGGCAACGTGATGGCATGGGCATGCATGGCTTTCAATGGCACTGGGTCACTTGTGTTTATTGATGACATAAGAGCAGACAAGAGTAGCCGGATGAATTCTGAAGTGTACCGGGATATACGTTCAGCCCAGATTCAGCCAAATGCTGCAAAGTTGATTGGACGGCACTTCATAGTACAGATGGACAATGACCCCAAGCATACAGCCAAAGCTACCCAGGAGTTCATGAGTGCCAAAAAGTGGAACATTCTGCAATGGCCAAGTCAATCTCCAGATCTAAACCCAATTGAGCATGCATTTCACTTGCTCAAATCCAGACTTAAGACGGAAAGACCCACAAACAAGCAAGACCTGAAGGCTGGGGCTGTAAAGGCCTGGCAAAGCATTAAGAAGGAGGAAACCGAGCGTTTGGTGATGTCCATGGGTTCCAGACTTAAGGCAGTGATTGCCTCCAAAGGATTTGCAACAAAATATTGAAAATAAAAATATTTTGTTTGGGTTATGTTTATTTGTCCAATTACTTTTGACCTCCTAAAATGTGGAGTGTTTGTAAAGAAATGTGTACTATTCCTACATTTTCTATCAGATATTTTTGTTCAACCCTTCAAATTAAACCTCACAATCTGCACTTGAATTCTGTTGTAGAGGTTTCATTTCAAATCCAATGTGGTGGCATGCAGAGCCCAACTCGCGAAAATTGTGTCACTGTCCAAATATTTCTGGCCCTAACTGTAGCTAATCGGTGGCTGTTTAACGCTACTAGTCGAGTAGTGTAAACCCACCTTAATGCTCTGTTCACTTCTGGGTGAATAATCTGTATATGCGTGTTTCGTGTGTATATGTATGAGTAATGTGCATGTGTGGGGGAAATGTTCAATATTTCAGTATCTTCAATACTTTAAAATTGATTTATTTCTAAATTGGCATATCACGCAAAAAAGGCTGCTGACTCCTGATTAATATTAATTTTCACACTGAATATTAGACTCATATGTCTTGTTCTATATAGATCACCATTCAGTAATTTCACTATTATTGCAGATAATTGATAGGTAACATCTTTATGTACAGTACATAACACAGGATCTACCTTTCACAATAGGTGATGGCAGGTACGGAGTGGGGCTTAAATTCAGTCCTGGCATTTGAAATCACACAGGCCCATGTTGTCCCTGTCCCCATGATCCAGTTGAGATATATTACTAATATTACCCTCGATGGAGAAAAGGCAGATTTTCTACAAGACCAATATTTCCAATGATACCCATGTCTTGCTGGGGTAAGGGATGGAGTCAGCGACTTTGCGCTCCGTCAAAACTCTTAACAGTATGGATGTCTTGAGAACACAGATTCTGCTAACAATGTAGCAGACAAGGCAACCCATGACCAGACAGGCCCTTCTGGCATTTGCTAGAATTGCCAGATGGCCAGTCCGGCCCTGGGTGACGGTCAGAGCTCACCTTCTCCCCCTCCCTTCCCTATGACCTTGGCAATGGACAGATGTTTGGATCAGAGCATCTCCTAAATGGTGTGTCCTGTAGGATGTTTCTGGTATGATGCTGTTATTACCTACTAAACTAATCCACAAAAGGACAAGATGACAGGTTAATTAATGCCCAAGTTGTACAAAGGGAAACCCTTGAAGCACAAATTGCCTACATTGGGCATGTGAGCATTAGAACTGATATGCCAAAATGGGAAATTATTTATTAGGCCAAACAACTTAAACAAAATTTAGAAAATCCCATTTGATACAAGAAAAACAGGATTTGGATTGGTGGGGGTATCGGTAGCAAGACCCCCAGTATTTGTGCGTTTATGGCACAAATTCTTTAAGTTGATGGCTGAAGTGTAATTTGGCTGCTGAAGTAGACATCATTGTACTGGGAAAGTATTGACGGATTCTGTGACCGATGTCACCTAAAGACCCCCTATGGTCATAAATACATGTAATAGGAAGGGGTGCACATTTCAGTAAACTATTGGAACTTATTTCAATATTTAAAGACTAAAATCAGTTACAGAGCGCTCCTGATCTAACGAATTTCATGTTCTTTGGATTCTTTGTGCCAATTCTTTCAGTTATTCATAGCAGGATCTAGATCTGAGTCTCTCGTGTCTCACATACTAAATTACTTTTGCTGTTCTTAATTACTGACTGACAGTGGGATGGCAAAATGCTTTACTTTCTTTTACTGTTCATTTTCCCAAAGGCCTTTTTTTCAATGTAATTATATGGACTGCAAATAGTGGGCGAGACACTTACCAACGAATCGTCAACTTGTCTACACATATATGGCATTAATTCATTACCATATTATAATATGATAGCTTATTAAATTATTGGTGCTAATGTAACTGACTTCTGCCAGAAGCCAGAATGATTTCTTAAAGCGGATGTGTCATCAGATTTTACAATTCAACCTACATAAATTATTATATAGATCTGTTAGACCCAATGAAGCTGGTGTACTTACTTTGATAATTCCTGTGAAAATATCTGTTTAATCCTATTTGAAAGTTTAAAGCCTCTGCCCACCTAGCCTTATTAACAGTTCCTCGATGTTCCTTATCCCTGCTGCTGCTTTTACTTGGCACTGCTTAGTACAAGCTGCAGCTGTCAGTCAGGCTAGGTTGGAAAGAGACTGAAAATGCCTGGACTCGTGAGTTCTCTTGCTCTACAGCTATACTTACAAAATGCTGATGGATTTTCAGGGAAAGTACACCATTCTCATCAGGACTATGAAGCCTATTTATTAATATATGCAGTTTGTATTGTGTCATCGGTAAACTGATATGCTTTAATATAATGATAGCTAAATAATAGATCCTAAACTACTGGTAGCTGTTGCAGCAGGAAACAGAAGATTATTACTATGTTATACTACCAGTGACTATTAGAGATGAGGGAATCTTTTACCGACTATGCTGAATTTCCCCCCAAATTGCACAAATCTCAAAACCGGAAAATACATGTGGG
Source organism: Ranitomeya imitator (assembly GCF_032444005.1). Classification (NCBI taxonomy): domain Eukaryota; kingdom Metazoa; phylum Chordata; class Amphibia; order Anura; family Dendrobatidae; genus Ranitomeya; species Ranitomeya imitator. The sequence goes on along the minus strand of NC_091287.1, from coordinate 90,543,220 downwards.
GGTGAGAGAGAAAAATCTCACTGACCATAAGAGCTTATAATTTATAGACGAAAGAGAGAGAGATGACCTGCCGACCATAACAGCTTACACTCTACAGGATAGTGAGAGAGCAACCTGCCAACCATAAGAGCTTACACTCTACAGGATAGTGAGAGAGCAACCTGCCAACCATAAGAGCTTACACTCTACAGGATAGTGAGAGAGGAACCTGCTGACTATAGCAGCTTACACTCTACAGGAGAAAGAGAGGAACCTGCTGACCATAAGGGAACCTGCTGACCATAAGAGCTTACAACCTGCAGGATAGTGAGAGAGGAGCCTGCTGACCATAAGAGCATAAGATGCGAAATTGGCTTCAGGAAAATGGCCGCTGCGATCTCCATCTGCGCACGCGCGGCATCCCGCAGCCATTTTCCTGAAGCCCCGGGAAGCAGAACACTCCATCTGCGCATGCGTGGCCTCAGGAAGATGGCCGCGCCCACCGATAAACCGCTGAATAGCGCAGATCGCGCTCTTTTTCTACAGCTGCGCAGTGCATTCGGCAATTGCGCATGCGAGAAGCACTACGCCACCAACAGGAAGATAAGCAAGATGTGGGGGAGAAACAGCGCTGTGACCACACCCTTTCGACCAGACCAGCCTGATTGACAGGCGAAAACGGCGATTTTTGTAAGGTATTTCGGCAGCATAGGTGGGGAATCAGGAGACAAAAAATACCCTATTGTAAAGCACAGCTCAGGCCCTATTTAACGGTATTTTTATCTCATACTGAAAAAATGGGGTGACAGGTTCCCTTTAAATAGCTGTAGTAGGAGAATCTAACGTGTAAGGCCAGAAACTTTTTGGGGATGTTTGTATTTTTTTCTTTCGTAGATTCAGCATTCATTAAGAACCCCAGTAAACATAAAGATCTAATCTTGTTACTTTGTATCTAATCATTATTAATTGTCTCTATCTGTGGACATTAATTTCCCTATTGCAGATACATACATCATGCATTTGGGCATATCCTAATACATCAAGTAGGACAGGTGATATAATTCAGATGGTCACAGCAGAATAGAAGACAGCCACCCACATGCGAGCCGTCTGTCAGTATTAGTCACTCTTCAGTGAAGTACTGAGCTCTTACTTCAACAGTCCATGTAGAGGAAAGAAAACATTTAACAGCGCTCACGACTGGTCACTTCACACAAACAGGTAAATCCCCGAAGTATATAATTTCCTTGTTAAATGTAGTGGGAAATTATTGTTGACCAAAATAATACTAATAATGTGGATACATATAATGCTTTACTTTTTAGTCAAAATACTTAAATGCCAATATCCACTGGACAATAATATAATTTGCTGGTATGACAACATCATACAATCATCATATAATACCACTATACACTGAGTAGTGTAACCATGCGCTGATCCAGCATGATACATGAAAACGGGGGTGCTGTATGTGTGGACTTTGTCTATGGGGGCGCTATGTCCTTGCAGGGAGCATGATACCGGTGACTTTGGCTGGCCAGTACTACAGGTCCTTGTCAAAAAATGTGCATATAGTGTTAAATTTCATTATTTACCATAATGTAATGATTACAATTAAACTTTCATATATTATAGATTCATTATCCACCAACTGAAATTTGTCACGTCTTTTATTGTTTTAATACTGATGATTTTGGCATACAACTCCTGATAACCCAAAAAACCTGTCTCAATAAATTAGCATATCAAGAAAAGGTTCTCTAAACGACCTATTACCCTAATCTTCTGAATCAACTAATTAACTCTAAACACATGCAAAAGATACCTGAGGCTTTTATAAACTCCCTGCCTGGTTCATTACTCAAAACCCCCATCATGGGTAAGACTAGCGACCTGACAGATGTCAAGAAGGCCATCATTGACACCCTCAAGCAAGAGGGTAAGACCCAGAAAGAAATTTCTCAACAAATAGGCTGTTCCCAGAGTGCTGTATCAAGGCACCTCAATGGTAAGTCTGTTGGAAGGAAACAATGTGGCAGAAAACGCTGTACAACGAGAAGAGGAGACCGGACCCTGAGGAAGATTGTGGAGAAGGACCGATTCCAGACCTTGGGGAACCTGAGGAAGCAGTGGACTGAGTCTGGTATGGAAACATCCAGAGCCACCGTGCACAGGCGTGTGCAGGAAATGGGCTACAGGTGCCGCATTCCCCAGGTAAAGCCACTTTTGAACCATAAACAGCGGCAGAGGCGCCTGACCTGGGCTACAGAGAAGCAGCACTGGACTGTTGCTAAGTGGTCCCAAGTACTTTTTTCTGATGAAAGCAAATTTTGCATGTCATTCGGAAATCAAGGTGCCAGAGTCTGGAGGAAGACTGGGGAGAAGGAAATGCCAAAATGCCTGAAGTCCAGTGTCAAGTACCCACAGTCAGTGATGGTGTGGGGTGCCATGTCAGCTGCTGGTGTTGGTCCACTGTGTTTCATCAAGGGCAGGGTCAATGCAGCTAGCTATCAGGAGATTTTGGAGCACTTCATGCTTCCATCGGCTGAAATGCTTTATGGAGATGAAGATTTCATTTTTCAGCACGACCTGGCACCTGCTCACAGTGCCAAAACCACTGGTAAATGGTTTACTGACCATGGTATTACTGTGCTCAATTGGCCTGCCAACTCTCCTGACCTGAACCCCATAGAGAATCTGTGGGATATTGGGAAGAGAAAGTGGAGAGACGCAAGACCCAACACTCTGGATGAGCTTAAGGCCGCTATTGAAGCATCCTGGGCCTCCATAACATCTCAGCAGTGTCACAGGCTGATTGCCTCCATGCCACGCCGCATTGAAGCAGTCATTTCTGCCAAAGGATTCCCGACCAAGTATTGAGTGCATAACTGAACATTATTATTTGATGGTTTTTTGTTTGTTATTAAAAAACACTTTTATTTGATTGGATGGGTGAAATATGCTAATTTATTGAGACAGGTTTTTTGGGTTATCAGGAGTTGTATGCCAAAATCATCAGTATTAAAACAATAAAAGACCTGACAAATTTCAGTTGGTGGATAATGAATCTATAATATATGAAAGTTTAATTGTAATCATTACATTATGGTAAATAATGAAATTTAACACTATATGCAAATTTTTTGAGAAGGACCTGTATATGTTGTAGAGTACAATGAGGGAGACCACCACTCAAAAATAAATGTTCTTTTACTTAAAGCACCACTCCAGTATTTTTTTTTTTATTTCACGGCTGAAGTCCCCTGCCCTCTGTCTCATACTCACCTTCTGGCGTTTTCACTGACTCACTGGTCCGTCTCTGGCAGTTTGTGACCTGCCAGTTGCTCCAGTGTTTCATGGAGGTCACTAATCAATGTAAGTCTCTGAGAGCCATGTTCTGGTTCTCATAAACTTGCATTGAGAGCTTGCGATGTAGCTTCTGACTTCTGGCCACTCTGGAGCTGTGTTCACAAGATGGCCCTGTGGGACTGGATCAGCACCAAAAAATAGTGAGGACACCAGAGGGCAAGTATATGACGGGGGGCAGTGGACTTATGTGTATTGCATCATACCAGTGGTGAATAAAAAGGCATGGCGCTTGATCACTAAAGTAAGGAAGAGTATATACACTGGATAGAGGGTGCAAATGTTCATGGACATTTCTCTTAACACATAGAATATCCTTATGCACATTCTTTCTCTCTTCCCTAAACTCACTGGATTAGCTCCTCTGCCTTCACCACAACCCAGCACAGTGCTTTGGGAGCTTCCCTTGTCCCCAACACTGCAGTCCAGTAAGCGAGAGTCCTAGTTCTCAACCCACGATTCTGCGTCCTTTTCTCCTTAGGGGAGCTACTTCTGCCACTTTGGCGGTTACTTAGCTTCTCTACTTGCCGACGTCTCAAAACTACCATACGGAGCACTCTCTTCACTGCTTTGATTCATCCAGTTACTTCCTTTGGCTTGTGATCTTGGAACTGTCCCGCTAGGCATTCTACCCCACATCCAGTCTCTGGAGAATCACTCACTCCTTCCATCACTTTTCCACGTCTCCCCCCTGGATCATTCTATCTGTTGCCTCAGTCTCCTCTCACTTCAACGACACCCACATCATGTGGCTGCTCTGCTTGTTGATGAGATCGTAGGTCTACTTCTGTTGCACACTGGGTCCTATAGGATTCCTGACAGGAAGCTCCCTCTGTTCCTTCACTTTAGCCCATACCACTCTGGGCTAGTCCCAATCATTAACCCCAATTCTCCCTACTGATAGGCAGAAAACAACACTGTCGCTAATAACACATGTCATTAAACATAAATGATAAAATACACTGGCGCTATATGAAACACTAAATGAATAAATAAAAGCTACACAAGTGCTGCCGGTATATCAGACAGATACTGTACCTAATCTGTCAATAGAGGGAGGGAGGACAGAGTCTTGTTTTATTTTGCACATTGCTTATGGGGATAGCAGGCAGGAGTTTTGCCTAACCTCTAACATATAAGGAAGCTGTATTCCGGTCATATTTATATTTACTATTGTGGTTTGGTTTTTAGGTTCCATTTCAGCCACTTGTAGCGCGGTATTTCTCCATTGTTTACATGTCATTAAACACTTCACACATTTAAATACATTACAACCACACACTTATCTTCAAAGCGGAATGTGGATAGAACTTCAATCTTCTTTAGTACTATCATATGGGGAGTAAATAATAACCCATTGACCGAATTATATTGCTAAAAAGTGAGAGAAAAATACACCATCCAGTGACTAAGCAATGGTAACATACAGTGAATGAATAACATAACGACTAAGGCTGGCCATACACATTAGATGGCGGTCTTAGCTGACTCTCCCAAACACAGGAGCACTCATTCTGCCAAGCATTCCTGTGTTGTCTATAAGAAAGTTTCCAACTCACCTGTTGACTTTTGGCTTATTTCAGGGAAAACAATTCGACTGCCAGTCTGAAATGGGACATGTCTGATCAACATCAAAATGAAATTGCAAAATTAGCTATAGCAACCAAGGAGACAACTACCGGCCTCACATTGGTCTTATTTTGCTTCTTTCTTTATCTACTGGTAATGTAACATATGTGAGCAGGTAAAAGGAAATTAGTCTGAAATATACAAGTGCAGAGACTACTTCATTTTTTTTATATTGAACTGATTTGCAATATTAAATATATGATTCTAAATTAGAGTGTGTGATAGTGAATTTCTGAACAGTGGTCTAGTTGTTCTAGATTGTCTAAAAGCTAATAATTCTTGAAGGGGTATTCACATCTTACAAAGCTATGACATTTCCTTACTTATAAGGACTCCAGTTTACCAATTCTGCTTGGCCTTCTTTACAATTTTACAGACTCCCATAGACTTGAATATAAATATTCTTTCTCAACCAAAAAAGGTGCATGTATGGCATAGCCTGTGAAAATATCGTAAATGGGCAGCATTGGTGTTTTTGTCACTAATAGTTCCCCTGGAGGTCCCTTCCAACTCTAGCAAATAGAGAGACAACAACAGACCAATGTAAATAAATGGTTTAACTTTACTGAACCCATCCCTTGATGTAATCACACATAAACCTTTCTCAGCTCTTTGTTCTCTTCATGGGAGACACTCTAAAGGTATCTTCACACATATCGTTAACGATATCGTTGCAACGTCACGCTTTTTTGTGACGTAGCAACGATCTCGCTAACGATCTCCTTATGTGTGACAATGACCAACGATCAGGCCCCTGCTGGGAGATCGTTGGTCGTGGGGAATGATCAGGACCTTTTTTTGGTCGCTGATCACCCGCTGTCATCGTTGGATTGGCGTGTGTGTGACGCCGATCCAGCGATGTGTTCACTTGTAACCATGGTAAACTTTGGGTTACTAAGCGCAGGGCCGCGCTTAGTAACCCGATATTTACCCTGGTTACCATTGTAAAAGTTAAAAAAAAAACCACTACATACTTACATTCCGATGTCTGTCACGTCCCCCGCCGTGAGCTTCCCTGCACTGACTGTCAGCGCCGCCGGCCGTAAAGCACAGCACATCGGTGATGTCACCACTGTGCTCTGCTTTACGTCCGGCGCTGACACAGTCAGTGCAGGGAAGCTGACGGCGGGGGATGTGACAGACATCGGAATGTAAGTATGCAGTGTTTTTTTTTAACTTTTACAATGGTAACCAGGGTAAATATCGGGTTACTAAGCGTGGCCCTGCACTTAGTAACCCGATGTTTACCCTGGTTACCCGGGGACTTCGGCATCGTTGAAGACAGTTTCAATGATGCCAAAGTCTTTCCCCGGATCGTTGGTCGCTGGAGAGAGCTGTCTGTGTGACAGCTCCCCAGCGACCACACAACGACTTACCAACAATCACGGCCAGGTCGTATCGCTGGTCGTGATCGTTGGTAAGTCGTTTAGTGTAACGGTACCCTAAGGACTGTGTTACTTCATTCAGGTCCCAATCTCTCTATTACTAAGATCTACCAAATCTCAAGTGTTTTTTCTCATCACAATATCCATGACTATGACCTAACCTCCTAAGTAGCTTAATGACCGCCAATACATCTTTTAACTGACCTGAGATATAAGAGAATATCTTCCCCATACAGTTGACAATCCAGTAGCTGTCAGCTGTGCACTATAGCTGACAACTTGCTGCATCAGCCACAATCAATGTTGGCACCGTACATATCTGTTTAACCCCTTAGATGCTGCTGTCAATAGTGACTACATCATTATAAATGGTTAACAGAGTGTGGGGGCTTCCTCTTCATCCCAATTGGTGCCCTCAGATCATGATTGTGTGGTCCTGATGTTTGCGATGGTAATTCACGACCAAATAGCGGCCTTGGAGCCTGTCGGCTGTTGTAACCTGTTCAGAAGTTACCGACATTTAGATGGTAAAAATACACATTTTCATTTCTGTCATACCACTTTGCATTAATTCCTGTAAAGCACCTGAATGGTTAATAAACTACCTGAAAGCAGTTTTCAATATGACAGGGGGTGCTGTTTTTAAAATGGTATCATGTTTGGGGGTTTCCCAATATATGAGACCCCTAAAGTCACTTCAAACATAGATAGTTCCCTAAAAAAATAAATGTTGTACATTTCCTTGAAAAAAATGAAAAATTGCTGCTACATTTTTAAACCTCCTAAAGTGCTAACAAAATAAAAGAACATTTTACAAATGGTCCTGATGTAAAGCCGACATGAGGGAAATGTTATTTATTAATAGTTTGCTGTGGTATGACCATCTGGATTAAAGTGATAATCAATCAAACTTTGAAAATTGCAAATTTTATTACATTTTTCTAAAATTTTTGATATTTTTTATAAATAAACACAAAACATATTGACCTAAATTTACCATTGTCATAAAGTATAATGTGTCACGAAAAAACAGTCTCAAAATCACTGGGATTTGTTGAAGAGCCCCAGAGTTATTACCACATAAAGTGACACTGGTCAGATTTCAAAAATTTGGCTCTGTCACTAAGGGGTTAAGAAACATTCTCTAGGATCCTGTTCCACAACTCTGCTCTTAGGGGTTCAAGCTCACCTCTCCTTAGGCCCTAATCTCAAAGGTTCTAACTCTACTATTCTCACATTCTACTCCCTTGAGCCCCGCTACTATTTTTCCAGAGCCTGACTTCAAAGACCATGTCAGTCTCCACCCAATAATAATAATAATAATAATAATAATTTTATTTCTATAGTGCCAACATATTCCACAACACTTTACATTTTAGAGGGGACTTGTACAGACAATAGACATTACAGCATAACAATAAACACATAGATCAAAACAGATACCAAGAGGAATGAGGGCCCTGCTGGACCCAAGCTCTACCTCCAAAACTGTTACCACAGCAAAATTCTGTATCGTAAGGGGCTCAAACATGATATAACCCTAGGGGCATATTATGCATTGGTATTTTGGGCTGTAATTTTTTTTCATTTTGGAGGTATTTTATATCACAAGCTTAAGGGGCCCACGATGCTTTACTGAACTCTAAGACGTAGTCTAAGATGCTATCCCACCTTCCAAGAGAAAGGTCTGTTGAGTCCCCTACACCACACAAATTACATTTCGTCCACCCATCTGTAACATGTGACCATGACGGTCATGTGCTTCTCTCTTGATTAGAAAAACGGTTCTAACCTGTGTATACGAAAAAGTGTTTTATTCTGCATAGAACCTTACAGGCACCAAGGTGTACAGTTAATGTACTGCTATAATATGTGGATGACTCAATGTGTTCTGATAAATGTATCAGATATAGGCAAAGGATAAGATTAGTACATAGGACATAGGTATAGGAATGAAATAAAGCAATAGATATAGATATAGATAGGAATGGGAAAGTGGAATGGCGAGCACAGTAGAAGCAGGAAATAGATAAGTGTAGCACAGGAATAGTTAAAGTATTCAGGAACAGCCCCAGTTTGGGAGGAACAAGAGGGAAACACTTCCTTGTTTTAGTCAGATAGACACAAGATGAGAGATTAGATAGATAGACTGACTAAGGGTACCGTCACACAGTGCCATTTCGATCGCTACGACGGTACGATTCGTGACGTTCCAGCGATATCCATACGATATCGCTGTGTCTGACACGAAGCAGCGATCAGGGATCCTGCTGAGAATCGTACATCGTAGCAGATCGTTTGGAACTTTCTTTCGTCGCTGGATCTCCCGCTGTCATCGCTAGATCGGTGTGTGTGACACCGATCTAGCGATGCGTTCGCTTGTAACCAGGGTAAACATCGGGTTACTAAGCGCAGGACCGCGCTGAGTAACCCGATGTTTACCCTGGTTACCAGCGTAAATGTAAAAAAAAAAAACAGTACATACTTACATTCCGGTGTCCGTCAGGTCCCTTGCCGTCTGCTTCCCGCACTCACTGACTGCCGGCCGTAAAGTGAAAGCAGAGCAGAGCGGTGACGTCACCGCTGTGCTGTGCTTTCACTTTACGGCCGGCAGTCACTGAGTGCGGGAAGCAGACGGCAAGGGACAGACACCGGAATGTAAGTATGTGCTGTTTGTTTTTTTTACGCTGGTAACCAGGGTAAACATCGGGTTACTTAGCGCGGTCCTGCGCTTAGTAACCCGATGTTTACCCTGGTTACCCGGGGACCTCGGCATCGTTGGTCGCTGGAGAGCTGTCTGTGTGACAGCTCCCCAGCGACCACACTACGACTTACCTACGATCACGGCCAGGTCGTATCGCTGGTCGTGATCGTAGGTAAATCGTATAGTGTGACGGTACCCTAAGTGTCGTCCAAGGCCAATGGGCAAGAAAGCACAGGAAAGTATGATCTTTTGGGCAGCATGTGGATGGCCTCCAGTGACTTCAGTGTACTTTCCTTGGACAGCCGGGGCCTATGGCCCAAGATAGGTACAGAAGAGAATGCCTTTTTCACTTTCTAGAAGAGGAAGCTGGACAGGGAACTGTGTCAGAAAGGTGGGCTGGAATCCATGAAAGCTGAGCAGCTGGACAGAGAATCTCAGGGAACGGGGTGCAAGACAAGAAAGGGATAACTCAGGCTGAAAAAGATGTGACTGTGACTTTGTATTGTGCTGTATCTAAGATGGACATTGTACTGTTCAGTATAGTTCATTTGGTTGAAAAGAATCAACTGTCTCCTGTTCAATGTGTGGCTGATCTAGGTGTGGAGTCAGCGACAGCTTTCAGGCAAACATGAGTGTAATCCAATTCACATAATGTGAATGTCATGATCCAATTTTGAATGTGTGACAGCTCTGGTTCCTCTATAAATTAAATGTAGCTTTTTCCTTTTCAGGCCAGCAGGGGTTAATGTCAGTTTTCCTCGCTGTAACTGCAGAGTTGCTAGGTCAGCTGATGTGGGTGGTGACCACTCCCATCATCCTGGGATATAGGTGATAGAGCAATCTATGCTGACCAAGCCTGGAGTAAGGAGCTCGCTGGCTGCAGTGCTGAATCAGCTGGTTTCTTGGAGTTTGTGGTCTGGGTGCCTTTCCTTTGCTGTGTGGTGCTTTGCAGCAGAGAAGGCTATTAAGCTAAGTTTGGTGTTTTTTCTCATCTGTCTCATGTGTGTCACTGTCCTCTGTGTTGTTCCATCTGCAGTGGTGAAGCTAGTGTCCTTTTCCGGCTAGTGCACTAGCCAGGGCAGTGTGAGGTGACAGTGAGGGATGAGGTTCTTGACAGTGGTGGAGGAAAGACCCACTTAGGGCATTAGGAGAGTGCAGGGACAGGCTCAGGTTTGAGGAGGAGGTGTCCATCCCTCATTACCCTATCAGTAGGGCCTTCCTCTCCCCATTTCCATCCCATTGTGTGTGTGTGTGTCATGCCATCCACTGACTGATCCCCCCCCTGTTGGGTCATTACATATAATGCAAATGCAAACATGAGTTTTGTGCACTATTATTATTGTTATTTATTATTATAGCTCCATTTATTCCATGGCCCTTTACATTTGAGGAGGGGTATACATAATAAAGACAAGTACAATAATCTTGAACAATACAAGTCACAAGTGGTACAGGAGGAGAGAGGACCCTGGCCACGATGGCTCACAATCTACAAGGGATGGGTGAGAATACAGTAGGTGAGGGTAGAGCTGGTCATGCAGCGGTTTGGTCGATCGGAGGTTACTGCAGGTTGTAGGCTTGTTGGAAGAGGTGGGTCTTCAGGTTCTTTTTGAAGGTGTCGATGGTAGGCGAGAATCTGATGTGTTGTGGTAGAGAGTTCCAGAGTAGGGGTGATACGCGAGAGAAGTCTTGTATGCGATTGTGGGAAGAGGAGATAAGAGGGGAGTAGAGAAGGAGATCTTGTGAGGATCGGAGGTTGCGTGCAGGAAAGTATCGGGAGACGAGGTCACAGATGTATGGAGGAGACAGGTTGTGGATGGCTTTGTATATCATGGTTAGGCTTTTGTGAGCCAGTGAAGGGATTTTGGGAGCCAGTGAAGGGATTGACAGAGGGGAGAGGCCAGGGAATAGTGGGGGGACAGGTGGATTAGTCAGGCAGCAGAGTTTAGAATAGATTGGAGGGGTGCGAGAGTGTTAGAGGGCAGGCCACAGAGCAGGAGGTTACAGTAGTCGAGGCGGGAGATGATGAGGGCATGGACTAGGGTTTTTGCAGATTCTTGGTTTAGGAATGTACGGATCCGTGAAATATTTTTGAGTTGAAAGCGGCAGGAAGTGGAAAGGGCTTGGATATGTGGTTTGAAGGAGAGATCTGTGTCATGGATTACCCCGAGGCAGCGAGCTTGTGGGACTGGGGAGAGTGGGCAGCCGTTTACTGTAATGGATAGGTTCATTGGGGGGGTCACGTGAGATGGGTAAAGACAATGAATTCTGTTTTGTCCATGTTAAGTTTTAGAAATCTAGCGGAGAAGTAGGATAAACTACTCCCACACCACACATCAGACGGGACATTATATTTTCTTTGCGGGGTGACTGGGTGCGGGAACACAACAGCCCCTCGCCTTTGACTACCACCCTGCACACTTTACACATCAGACAATCAGACCACCACAATAGCTTCTTTGTAGTTCTCACACTACTGGCACATAGTATAGCCCTCACTGAACCATGTTATAATTTCCCTCCTAATTTGAACATCGCACCCCACACTCCTCCCTGGTTTCCTCTAAGCTATTTTATCTCTCTAACCACAACAGACTCCTCTCCATAGCTAACTCTACAAGTTAACAGCATTCTCAGTCTATCCCATTTTAGAGGAGGCTGCAGCAAACCACTACACCGCCTTCATTTTTGCCAGAATTTTTAACCACCTGGTAATTGCAAGTAGTCACAGTATTAATGTCTTCAACATCTGTTTCAGGACAATCTAGGCCTCGCTCTGTGAAGCACCTGAACCTTTTTGCTTTCCACAACTCTGCTTTATTTGTAGCCTCCAGTCCACTACCGCCTCTAGTGTACAGTCCAGCACTGGCCCTCTGCACACCGTAACTCCTCTCCTAATCAGATCCCAACATCTCCAATAGGCATCATACACTGCACTTTTCCCTACTGACTTTGGAACTTCCAAATCTTCCATTTAGTGGAACAAGAAAAACCAAAACGCTCAAACAACAGTTTTTATAGTCCAAAAATACAAAATACTTTATTAGAATAAAAAATGTTTAGACAGATTCAAGGGGGAAAAACATGGGGAACATGCAGAAAATGCGGCACAAAGGTGCCCAATGTAAGCAGTGGACAGCGCATGGATCCGGGTGACAGTCATTACAGAGCAAAAGAACATCACATAGGGAAAAGTACATACCGAAATGTGCACACCAGCCACCGCGCCGTCCACCACTGACCCCGACGCGCGTTTCGGATTGAAACCTTCCTCAGGGGGCGTACTTTTCCCTATGTGATGTTCTTTTGCTCTGTACTGACTGTCACCCGGATACTTAGCTATGGGAATGTAATTGTGTATGGCTGTGTTGTGCACCAGCCGGACTATGGGGGTCAGCGGTGGACGGCGCAGTGGCTGGTGTGCACATTTCGGTATGTACTTTTCCCTATGTGATGTTCTTTTGCTCTGTACTGATTGTCACCCGGATACTTAGCTATGAGAATGTAATTGTGTATGGCTGTGTTGTGCACCAGCCGGACTATGGCTATCTATGATGGAATTTCTGTACTATGTATATGATCCATGCACTGTCCACTGCTTACATTGGGCATCTTTGTGCCGCATTTTCTGCATGTTCCCCATGTTTTTCCCCCTTGAATCTGTCTAAACATTTTTTATTATATTAAAGTATTTTGTATTTTTGGACTATAAAAACTGTTGTTTGTGCGTTTTGGTTTTTCTTATAAAGTTTTACAGTTGGTCCTGTAATTGTCCATTTGATTATTGGGGGTTACCTTTGGGCTCTTGTGTTATGCCCTCTTTTTTACCACCTATTCCCCGATTATATATGATGTCATTATCTTTGCATTTAGTGGAACAAGCATATAGTTAAAGGATAAATCCAAAATTTAAATGTAATACTTGTTCACTCTAAAGTCACAGCTATGCTATCTTTCAGCAAAGTCAAATGTTTAATTTGCTGTTTAAGCCCTATAACGAAAAACCATGGCCTGGGCAAAATCGCCAAAACAGGAAATTTCTCTTTATGAATGTCTTGTGGATGGCTGCTATATTATAATGCATTTCATTAGCACTGGTCTTCCCACGGCAAAAAAAAAGCATTTTCCCATTGGCTGCATTTTAAAAGGAGTTGTTGTTAATGAACCCAACCCCTTTAACAATAATGTCTTCAGCTAGTGAACCACAACTACCTGTGAGCCTATATAAGAATGTAAGACCAATGAATACCATTGATTTAAAGCAGTTTGATGCAAATGTCTCCAGTCTTTTACAAGAGGCCAGCATTTGACCATCCTGACTTCTGTTTGCATTGAGGAAATTCCTTCTCTTCATGGTCCCTCTTATTCTGGCAGTCGGATAATTCATGCCCTGAATACTTAACCTATCTTGAGTTCCAACTGATTTGCCTAAGTGCTAAATGATAATCCAGACTTTTACAAGTCATCTCTCCTCGACCTGTGGCCATAAAGGTCTGGATCTGTGAATGTATTGTATTTTCATTTTATTCTCAAGAGTTTACTATTTATTACCTGCCATTCATACAAAAGCTGAGCTCTTTTTCAAGTGAAATGCTTCCAGGGGATAAAAACAATTATTGGTTGGCTGGAATGTTGTTAGGAGATTTTACAAGACGTTATCTTTAAGTCTAGGAGAATGTTTAGGTTAAGTGCCACCCAGTTACAGATTTCTTGTCAAATCCTTGATAAAGACTAAGGGTACCGTCACACTATAACATTTCGATCGCTACGACGGTACGATTCGTGACGTTCCAGCGATATCGTTACGATATCGCTGTGTCTGACACGCAGCAGCGATCAGGGATCCTGCTGAGAATCGTACGTCGTAGCAGATCGTTTAGAACTTTCTTTCATCGCTGGATCTCCCGCTGTCATCGCTAGATCGGTGTGTGTGACACCGATCTAGCGATCTAGCGATGCGATCCAGCGATGCGTTCGCTTGTAACCAGGGTAAACATCGGGTAACTAAGCGCAGGACCGCGCTTAGTTACCCGATGTTTACCCTGGTTACAAGCGTTAAACTAAAAAAAAACAAACAGCACATACTTACATTCTGGTGTCCGTCAGGTCCCTTGCAGTCTGCTTCCAGCACTGTGACTGCCGGCCGTAAAGTGAAAGCAGAGCACAGCGGCTGTGCTTTCACTTTCACTTTACGGCCGGCAGTCACTGAGTGCGGGAAGCAGACTGCAAGGGACCTGACGGACACCAGAATGTAAGTATGTGCTGTTTTTTTTTTTTTAGTTTAACGCTTGTAACCAGGGTAAACATCGGGTAACTAAGCGCGGTCCTGCGCTTAGTTACCCGATGTTTACCCTGGTTACCCAGGGACCTCGGCATCGTTGGTCGCTGGAGAGCTGTCTGTGTGACAGCTCCCAGCGACCACACTACGATTTACCTACGATCACGGCCAGGTCATATCGCTGGTCGTGATCGTAGGTAAATCGTATAGTGTGACGGTACCCTTAGGCAGACAGTTTTTCTCCAATGGCAGCTGTTTGAATACTTTTCCTTATCAACACCACAAAAATAATCCGTCTGTTAGATTAATAGTGTATACAGAACACAGGAATGGATGCCAGCAAGGTTAAATGACATCATAATTGGTTATTTCCAGTTATTTAGCCTTAAAGATTTGCTTCTAGAAAACAATCTTCAATGTATAATCCAAAAGACATGTATCTACTTGTACTATATTAACCATCTATGTATAAGAATATCCTCCCCCACTAATGACCACATCCATTTGGCAGTTCATATTTTCTTCTTTTTTTATAGTTTGCCCAAAATATGGTTTGACTAAAGTGAGACCTATGAGACGCGTTCCCATTTTCCCACTTACTATTTTTCCCTATACTCCGTATTTCCTATATGAGCACTGGTTACAGGGCAAAATACAATCTTATTATACATTGTTGAGCTGATGTATACTCAATGTTTTATCTCTTGCTGTTGCGGCTGATTTTCATTTTTGTGTTTTTGTTTTTTCTTCCCTTTTTTTCACGAGTCCTGACTTTGTTATTTTTCCATTGACGTAGCCGTATGAAATCTAGTGTCTTGAGAAATGAGTGGTAGATTTAAATAACGCAATTTATTTTACCATACACTGTATTGCAAAACAGGAAAAATAACCTGTCATCTTTATTCTACAGGTTAGAACAATAATAGTGATTCCAATCTCGTCCATTTTTTTTTCAAATTCTGAAATTCTTTAAAAAAATCTGTTTTTGGTTTCTGTTTTCTGAGATGTAACATCCTGTAAGGGCAGGTGCAGATGAACGTATTTTCGGTTCAAATGTGATCCGACAAAACATTGGATCGCACTCTGACAATTGGAGTCTATGGAGCCATTCACATGTTTGATTTTTTTTTTCGGTCCATGGAAAAAAAAAAAAAGGCTGCATGCCTGAGTTTGATCCAATATTCAAACCGCACTTGGCTATCCAAGTCACCGAGTCTGTGGAAAACATTGGACTGCGCTCGGATGATATCTAAGCGCAGAGTAAGCTCTTATTTTTATTGATACCATTTTGGAGCACATACAGAGTTTTGATTGCTTTTCGTTGCATTTTTGGGGTGAGGTGTAGCTGTTGAAAAATTGTATTGGTTAAGTTTCATTTAGCTTTATGGTGTTTACCATACTTGTTCAAAAATTTTATATTTTGGATAGTTTGACTTTTATAGATGTGTTGATACTAAATATATTTATTTTTCAATTTTTCCTTATGCCTATTTTTTAAGGATGAAAAGCATATGACTTAAATATTTATGCTTTATAATTTATTTCATAGTTTTTAGTTGTTTTTTTTTACTTTTTACTTATTTTTAGTCCCTATAGGGAACTTGAACCTCTAATCATCTGAAAAGCTTAACCACATTCAGTGATCAGCAAGTGGTTCCTTTCATTATAATTGTGACACTATATAATGCATAGTATACTTTATACAAATCAAAAAATAATGGAGGAGATTGACTTTTACTGTCTTAAATGTAGACCACATAAAACAAGTCAATATACTCTAAATTACCGTATATACTCATGTATAAGCTGAGTTTTTCAGCACATTTTTTTGTACACCGAGAGTATGATTTTTTTTTAGAGGGGGATAGAGGATAAGGAGGCATGCATACAGGGATGGAACTGGGAGGCATGCATACAGGGATGGAACGGGGAGGCATGCATACAGGGACTGAATGGGGAGGCATGCATACATGGACTGAACGGGGAGGCATGCATACAGGGACTGAATGGGGAGGCATGCATACAGGGACTGAATGGGGGAGGCATGCATACATGGACTGAACGGGGAGGCATGCATACAGGGACTGAATAGGGAGGCATTCATATAGGGCCTGAACCGGGGGAGGTATGAATACAGGGAAGGAATGGGGAGGCATGCATACAGGGACTGAACCGAGGGATGCATGCAAACATGGACTGAACGAGGGAGGCATGCATACATGGACTGAACGAGGGAGGCATGCATACATGGACTGAACGAGGGAGGCATGCATACATGGACTGAACGAGGGAGGCATGCATACATGGACTGAACGAGGGAGGCATGCATACATGGACTGAATGAGGGAGGCATGCATACATGGACTGAACAGGGGAGGCATGAATACAGGGAAGGAATTTGGAGGCATGCCTACAGGGACTGAACGAGGGAGGCATGCATACAGGGAAGGAACGGGGGAGACATGCATACCAGGATAGAGAAGGAACGGGGGGGGGGGAGGCATGCATACCAGGACAGGGAAGGAGGAGACATGCATACAATGACAGGGACAGGGGAGGCATGCAGACAGGGGCAGGGACTGGGATGCATTCATACCAGGACAGGGAAGGGGGGACAATGCATACCCAGCTTATACTCGAGTCAATAAGCTTACCCAGTTTTCCGTGGCAAAAGTAGGTGCCTCGGCTTATACCCAGGTCAGCTTATACTCAAGTATATATACGGTAAAATTAAATTTTGGTCATGCGGCATAATAAAATTGGTGCATCTTACTAAACATGTTAGACACTTTTATTTAGATCACCTATTTGGGTATTTCTAAGTATTTCTCCATCCATGTTCTTTTCCTGTCCATTTTGCAGACAGAACTTGCCTATTCAAGCGAATAGATGAAATAGATTAGAGAATAAATGTATCAAAGTGCTTTCTGGTTTTCATTGACTAGTTGCTCGAAGAAGCTTGAGAAGCCTCCAGCAAAATGGTAAAAATGGACAAAAGGATCAGCACGCTGATGAAAAATGGACAGTTTTTTTCACACATAAAAAAAAAATCACTGATGTGTGCATAAGGTATTTTCTAAGCCAGGGATAACCCTTTTAATTACAAAAAGCAACAGCACAAATATAGTTTTTAACAAAGTTCAACTAAGCAGCAAAATAAGTACAAATGAAGCTTTCTTCAACATCTGACCTTACCCAAGCTGAAATATTCCCTCTTCTCCTTAAAGTACTATCTTCTCTTGTTTTTATAGTTTATCTCAATTCTGTCAAAAATGGGCAGAAATTATATTGAAAAAGCCTTTTCCCTCCTACACATATATCTTCTTATTTCTCAGGAGTAACTTAAATCATGTCTCCTAGATCATGGTTCACTAAGACTTTTATTTGAACTTGTGTAAACTGAGTCTCACATAAATCACAGGCCTCAGGAAAATTCCTTCATTTACTGTTCCAGGAACCCAGGGGCTGCCAAGAATTCCAGCGCTCACATAACAGAAGTATTTTGTAAAATAAAGATTTCACCATTGTTTTAGTAAATCCTGATAATGAGCATATGACAGTAGTGAAATCTAAAGACTAGCGTGACCTGCAATCGGAATCTCCTGTAATATATAGTAGCTTTTGTGTACTAAAAGTCTCCTTGTTACTTATTACGG
Organism: Ranitomeya imitator; assembly: GCF_032444005.1. Taxonomy (NCBI): domain Eukaryota; kingdom Metazoa; phylum Chordata; class Amphibia; order Anura; family Dendrobatidae; genus Ranitomeya; species Ranitomeya imitator. The sequence goes on along the minus strand of NC_091287.1, from coordinate 90,525,220 downwards.
TACTTCTTTTTAGGTAAGATCTTAGTAGGTGAGTATTTACTAAAAGGGATTAGACATAAAGCAGAACTTAAAAATAAATAAGGAATATGCACTTATTTATTTTTATCATAATGTATATAATTACCCAAAATAATTATGAGAACCTCACAGGATATGTTGGGCCACTTTTTCTTACTGGACAAAAACATCTGAATTTATCAAGGTATTTGTGACATCACTACCATTGATTAATACAAATCTGGAGCAGTATGATGCACACTGCAGAAACAAAAGAACCCAACATTTAGAAAAGAGGCACAACATGTCAATCAATGAAGAATAATCTACAGTAAATTGATTTTGTCTTACTTGCATCATTTTTCTCTGTATATAACAAGATATGTTTATACAAATATTATATACAAACATGTAAATAGGAAATTAATATTGATGTGTAATACATTCCTCAACATTGAAATTATGACATCAAGATGGAAACATGGTGGAATTATGAAAATCACACAATAAGTAATCTTATCATCGATATGTAAATGATGAAAAAATTCAAATAAAATTTTAAAAAAGTTTCCATTTATTCAGCAATGATTATTGCAATATGAACAGAAGTTCATGCCTTGGAATGTCAGAGAACTGTTGTTCCACATTGAATGCTCTTGGACGAATCATCAAGATCCGCTTCTGGCAGCTCCCTTTGAAATTGCTGACCAATGATGTCCCAGATGTGCTCAGTCGGTTACAAGTGTAAAGAGTCGATGCAGACCACGTGGCATGTTTAGGTCACGAAGGTGCTCACAATAGCACGAGCAATATGTAGATTGGTGATGTCATGATGTAATAAAGCTCCTAGGACAGTTTGTAGAAACGGCTGTGCCACTGGTTTCATGAGTATATTGCCAGTTGTGGATTGTTTAGAAGCCTGTTTACACAGGCACACTGCACTGCAAATATGCACTGAACAATCTGCAATAGATTTACTGACCCGCATAACAGCCAGGGATCACGCAGATCCTACCACCGTCACCAGTTTGTCAATATGACACAACTCCGCTGCCTCCAAAGGATAATTACTTGACTGATTAGTAATGGACGATACTGCTGCTGCTTCCACTATTAGGCCTGTTATTGGAGAACTCACAGTGAGTGTATGGTATATACACCTTCGATTCCAGCTCATTGGATATATTTATATACCCCCATACGGTCACTACCAACTGCACAAGGTTGTGGTTTACAGAGCAGGAGGAACAGAGCTATTAACCCCTTAGTGACAGAGCCAATTTGGTACTTAATGACCGAGCCAATTTTTACAATTCTGACCACTGTCACTTTATGAGGTTATAACTCTGGAACGCTTCAACGGATCCCGCTGATTCTGAGACTGTTTTTTCGTGACATATTGTACTTCATGTTAGTGGTAACATTTCTTCGATATTACTTGCGATTATTTATGAAAAAAAATGGAAATATGGTGAAACTTTTTAAAATTTTGCAATTTTCAAACTTTGTATTTTTATGCCCTTAAATCAGAGAGATAGGTCACGAAAAATAGTTAATAAATAACATTTCCCACATGTCTACTTTACATCAGCACAATTTTGGAAACAAAATTTTTTTTGTTAGGGAGTTATAAGGGTTAAAAGTTGACCAGCAATTTCTCATTTTTACAACACCATTTTTTTTAGGGACCACATCACATTTGAAGTCATTTTGAGGGGTCTATATGATAGAAAATAACCAAGTGTGACACCATTCTAAAAACTGCACCCCTCAAGGTGCTCAAAACCACATTCAAGAAGTTTATTAACCCTTTACATGCTTCACAGGAACTGAAACAATGTGGAAGGAAAAAATGGACATTTAACTTTTTTTTGCATTTTACTTCAGAACCATTTTTTTTTATTTTCACAAGTGTAACAACAGAAATTTAACCATAAATTTTGTTGTGCAATTTCTCATGAATATGCCGATACCCCATATGTGGGAGTAAACCACTGTTTGGGCGCACCGCAGAGCTTGGAAGTGAAGGAGCGCCATTTGACTATTTCAATGCAGAATTGGCTGGAATTGAGATTGGATGCCATGTCACGTTTAAAGAGCCCCTGATGTGCCTAAACAGTGGAAACCCCCCACACGTGACACAATTTTGGAAACTAGACCCCTTAAGGAACTTATCTAGATGTGCGGTGAGCACTTTGAACCCCCAAGTGCTTCACAGAAGTTTATAACGTAGAGCCGTGAAAATAAAAAATCGCATTTGTTTACACAAAAATGATCTTTTCACCCACAAATTCTTATTTTCACAAGGGTAACAGGAGAAATTAGACCATAAAAGTTGTTGTGCAATTTCTCCTGAGTACGTCAATACCCAATATGTGGGGGTAAACCACTGTTTAGGCGCACCGCAGAGCTTGGAAGAGAAGGAGTGCCGTTTTACTTTTTCAATGTAGAATTGGCTGGAATTGAGATCGGACGCCATGTCCCGTTTGGAGAGCCCCTGATGTGCCTAAACAGTGGAAACCCCCCACAAGTGACACCATTTTGGAAACTAGACCCCTTAAGGAACTTATCTAGATGTGTGGTGAGCATTTTAAACCCCCAGGTGCTTCACAGAAGTTTATAACGTAGAGCCGTGAAAATAAAAAATCGCATTTTTTCTACAAAAATGATCTTTTGCCCCCAAATTTTTATTTTCACAAGGGTAACAGGAGAAATTAGACCACAGAAGTTGTTGTCCAATTTCTCCTGAGTACGTCGATACCCCATATGTGGGGGTAAACCACTGTTTGGGCACACTGCAGAGCTTGGAAGAGAAGGAGTGCCGTTTTCCTTTTTCAATGCAGAATTGGCTGGAATTGAGATCGGATGCCATGTCGCGTTTGGAAAGCCCCTGATGTGCCTAAACAGTAGAAACCCCCCCAAGTTACCCCATGTTGGAAACTAGACCCCCCGTGGAACTTATCTAGATATGTGGTGAGAACTTTGAATGCCCAAGTGCTTCACAGAAGTTTATAATGCAGAGTCGTGAAAATAAAAAATATATTTTTTTCCACAAAAAAGATTTTTTTAACCCCCAAGTTTTTATTTTCACAAGGGTAACAAGAGAAATTGGACCCCAAAAGTTGTTGTCCAATTTGTCCTGAGTATGCTGGTACCCCATATGTGGGGGTAAACCACTGTTTGGGCGCACGGCAGAGCTCAGAAGGGAGGGAGCACCATTTGACTTTTTGAGCGCAAAATTGGCTGTTGTCTTTGGAGACCCCCTCATGTACCTAAACAATGGAAACCCCCCAATTCTAGCTCCAACCCTAACCCCAACACACCCCTAACCCTAATCCCAACCCCATCCATAATCCTAATCACAACCCTAACGATAATCACAACCCTAACCCCAAACAACCCTAATCTCAACCCTAACCATAATCCTAATCAAAACCCTAAATCCAACACACCCCTAATCCTAATCTCAACCCTAACCTCAAACCTAACCCTAATCCCAATACATCCCTAACTCTAATCCCAACCCTAACCTTAACCCTAATCCCAAACCTAACCCTAATCCCAAACGTAACCCTAATGCCAACCCTAACACCAACCCTAATCCAAACCCTAACCCTAATCCCAACTCTAACCCTAACTTTAGCCGCAACCCTAGCCCTAACTTTAGCCCAACCCTAGCCCTAACTTTAGCCCCAACCCTAACCCTAGCCCTAACCCTAACTATAGCCCCAACCCTAACCCTAGCCCTAACCCTAATTTTAGCCCCAACCCTAGCCCTAACCCTAACTTTAGCGCTAACCCTAACCCTAAATTTAGCCCCAACCCTAGCCCTAACTTTAGCCCCAACCCTAACCCTAGCCCTAAGGCTACTTTCACACTTGCGTCGTGTGGCATCCGTCACAATCCGTCGTTTTGGACAAACAATGGATCCTTCAAATGTGCCTGCAGGATGCCATTTTTGCCCATAGACTTGTATTGCCGACGGATGGCCACACGTTGCGTCCGTCGTGCCCTGGATCCGTTGTGTTTTGGAGGACCGTCGTCACAAAAAAAAGTTTAATGTAACCTTTTTTTTGTACGTCGCGTCCGCCATTTCTGCACATGCGTGGCTACAACTCTGCCCCCTCCTCCCCAGGACATAGACTGGGCAGCGGATGAGTTGAAAAACTGCATCTGCTGCCCATGTTGTGCACAATTTTCACAACGTGCGTAGGTACGTTGGGCCAACACATTGCAACGGCCTCGTACTGACGCAAGTGTGAAAGAAGCCTAACCCTAGCCCTAACCCTAATTTTAGCCCCAACTCCTCTCTCCTGCCGGCCAGCAGATGGCGGCAGATGGCGGGCGCACTGCGCATGCACCCGCCATTTTCTTTCCCGATGAAGAAGCTGGCGGGCAGGAGGGGATGCAGGAGGACCCAGGGACACCGGTAAGTATGATAGGGTTCCCGAATCCCCTATTTCTCTGTCCTCTGATGTGCGATCACATCAGAGGACAGAGAATGACAGATTGCTTTTTTTTTTGCGACCGCCGGTAAACAGTTAATTACCGGCGATCGCAAAACAGGGGCCGGTAAAAACCGGCTAACAGATGTAAATCATTCAGCTGTGGCGATGAAAACTAAATCTCCGAGCACTTACAAATACTCGAAGGACACCCAAGCGTGCTCAGGAAATCTCGAGTAACGAGTATATTCGCTCATCACTAGTAAGCATATATGCATGTACACCACAGAGTTTTCATGGGAACATGATGAATGGTAACGGGAAGAAGTCCATGGAGCTAGGGACATAGTTGTATCCATTTAATGGGAGTGAATAGAAGGTAAATCCAAAATCACAAGATCACCAAAAGTGAGATCATAGCTACAGTCCAGTGCTGCTTCTCTGTAGCCCATTTCGGCACCTGTAGCCCATTTCCTGCACACGCCTGTGCACGGTGGCTCTGGATGTTTCCACACCAGACTCAGTCCACTGCTTCCTCAGGTTCCCCAAGGTCTGGAATCGGTCCTTCTCCACAATCTTCCTCAGGGTCCGGTCTCCTCTTCTCGTTGTACAGCGTTTTCTGCCACATTGTTTCCTTCCAACAGACTTACCATTGAGGTGCCTTGATACAGCACTCTGGGAACAGCCTATTTGTTGAGAAATTTCTTTCTGGGTCTTACCCTCTTGCTTGAGGGTGTCAATGATGGCCTTCTTGACATCTGTCAGGTCGCTAGTCTTACCCATGATGGGGGTTTTGAGTAATGAACCAGGCAGGGAGTTTATAAAAGCCTCAGGTATCTTTTGCATGTGTTTAGAGTTAATTAGTTGATTCAGAAGATTAGGGTAATAGGTCGTTTAGAGAACCTTTTCTTGATATGTTAATTTATTGAGACAGGTTTTTTGGGTTATCAGGAGTTGTATGCCAAAATCATCAGTATTAAAACAATAAAAGACGTGACAAATTTCAGTTGGTGGATAATGAATCTATAATATATGAAAGTTTAATTGTAATCATTACATTATGGTAAATAATGAAATTTAACACTATATGCTAATTTTTTGAGAAGGACCTGTAGTTGTATCCATTTAATGGGAGTGAATAGAAGGTAAATCCAAAATCGCAAGATCACCAAAAGTGAGATCATAGCTATGAAGAAAATGAAATGTTGGAATTAGAATTTACAAAAAAGGAAAAAACAATATAGGCCCAATGGGTTCTGGGTTTTCAATTTGTAGATCCATTCTACTTCTTCTTGGACAAGACTTTTTTTAAATCACCACCACAATTGGAAACTACAATCCAATCGATACCACATATTTTAAGCAGGGAATTGACACATACATGGGTCAGACAGAAATGTCCTGGTATAGGCTTCACATCATAATAATAATAATAATAATAATAATCTATATTTTTTATTTTTTATATATACATCAGCACATGTAGTTGCCTCCTTTGGCAGTCGAATGTCACGTACATTTTCTCTTTTTTTAGTTCTTTACTTGGCATACTTACATATATTTTATTGCACAGCACAGACAAGTGACTTAATAGATCACACCACTTGTACTGCAATTAATCAGATGGCTTGTCTTGTATGTTTTAGTACTTTCTGAATTTTGAAAGTCTTCAGCACATATCATATTTGATCAAGCCACAGATAAATGCTTTATAGAAGTCAATGCGCTGTGGAGAGATATGTTAGGACTATTCACCTTTGGTCAATATCTGTGCAGGCACTAGTGGCCAAGCGCCATGGAAACAAGCTGTACACTATGTAAGATAAGAGCTATCGATGCAGGAAAAAGACCAAAGATTGCAAACTTGTTTATTTTCATGCTATCTCACTAATTAAAATAATTTGCCAACTTAAGACTATCCTTTTTAGTGTATGAACTGCACAGTATGCAGTCAGAAGGCAGTGGAAGAGTCAAGATATTAGTCTGAGCTCGGGAAAGAAGAAATCATTGTTTTTACTGATGTTTGAAATGTTATTTGGGAGATGGGCACGCTTATAACTTTTACACCTTAGCACATGAGTATAAATAACCCTGAATCAGTTTTGGTCTCCTCAGTACTTATTTTAGCGAGAAAGCACGCTATCACCAGTCCAGGACCTACTGTATATATAAATGAGAACAACTGTGTATAACCTCTTGTTTTGTTTATATGTGGCCAATCTGAGCTGTTTCCTTTTATTATTGTCAAGCTCCGTGAAATGGGAAAATGCAAATAACAGGAGAGGGTCAATATAGGGACAGAAGGGTCATAGTTATACAACAATAGGTGTTTATATGGACAAATACCTAATTGTGTTGAAATTATCTCACTGTTTAATCATTCTAACTGGAAAATTCATCTACCTTTTGCTTTATTTATTAGTATGTCAAGTACTCTTGAGCACTGGTGTGTCTGAAAATAGTGTTTTATTTTCAGAGCTTTATAAAAGATTATAAATGTCACCAATGTGCCAAGAAATTGTTTTTAACACTGGCCCGAAATCCACAGTCAGAATTAAAAGAAAGGTAACACTTACAGTCATGGTCAAAAGTATTGACACCCCTGCAATTCTGTCAGATAATACTCAGTTTCTTCCTAAAAATGATTGCAAACACAAATTCCTTTTATTATTATCTTCATTTAATTTCTCTTAAATGAAAAAACACAAAAGAGAATGAAGCAAAGAGCAAAACAATGATAATTTAACACAAAACTCCAAAAATGGGCCAGACAAAAGTATTGGCACCCTCAGCCTAATACTTGGTTGCACAACCTTTAGCCAAAATAACTGCGTCCAACCGCTTCCGGTAACCATCAATGAGTTTCTTACAAAGCTCTGCTGGAATTTTAGACCATTTTTCTTTGGCAAACTGCTCCAGGTCCCTGATATTTGAAGGGTGCCTTCTCCAAACTGCCATTTTTAGATCTCTCCACAGGTGTTCTATGGGATTCAGGTCTGGACTCATTGCTGGCCACCTTAGAAGTCTCCAGTGCTTTTTCTCAAACCATTTTCTAGTGCTTTTTGAAGTGTGTTTTGGGTCAATGTCCTGCTGGAAGACCCATGACCTCTGAGGGAGACCCAGCTTTCTCACACTGGGCCCTACATTATGCTGCAAAATTTGTTGGTAGTTTTCAGACTTCATAATGCCATGCACATGATCAAGCAGTCCAGTGCCAGAGGCAGCAAAGCAACCCCAAAACAACAGGGAACCTCCGCCATGTTTGACTGTAGGGACCGTGTTCTTTTCTTTGAATGCCTCTTTTTTTCTCCTGTAAACTCTATGTTGATGCCTTTGCCCAAAAAGCTCTACTTTTGTCTCATCTGACCAGAGAACATTCTTCCAAAATGTATTAGGCTTTTTTAGGTAAGTTTTGGCAAACTCCAGCCTGGCTTTTTTATGTCTCGGGGTAAGAAGTGGGGTCTTCCTGGGTCTCCTACCATGCAGTCCCTTTTCATTCAGACGCCGACGGATAGTACGGGTTGACACTGTTGTACCCTCGGACTGCAGGGCAGCTTGAACTTGTTTGGATGTTAGTCGAGGTTCTTTATCCAACATCCGCACAATCTTGCGTTGAAATGTCTTGTCAATTTTTCTTTTCCATCCACATCTAGGGAGGTTAGCCACAGTGCCATGGGCTTTAAACTTCTTGATGACACTGCGCACGGTAGACACAGGAACATTCAGGTCTTTGGAGATGGACTTGTAGCCGTGAGATTGCTCATGCTTCCTCACAATTTGGTTTCTCAAGTCCTCAGACAGTTCTTTGGTCTTCTTTCTTTTCTCCATGCTCAATGGGGTACACACAAGGCCACAGGACAGAGGTTCAGTCAACTTTAACTTTAATCCATGTCAACTGGCTGCAAGTGTGATTTAGTTATTGCCAACACCTGTTAGGTTCCACAGGTAAGTTACAGGTGCTGTTAATTACACAAATTAGAGAAGCATCACATGATTTTTCGAACAGTGCCAATACTTTTGTCCACCCCCTTTTTTATGTTTGGTGTGGAATTATATCCAATTTGGCTTTAGGACAATTCTTTTTGTGTTTTTTAATTTAAGACAAATTAAATGAAGATAATAATACCAAATAATTTGTGTTTGCAATCATTTTCAGGAAGAAAATGAGTATTATCTGACAGAATTGCAGGGGTGTCAATACTTTTGGCCATGACTGTATATACACAGGATATAACACAGCTGCCCTCATTCATGGTGATGTCACAGCTCCCCTCCTCCTGCTTGCACAACAACCTTTCCCCAGAATAGAGCATGCTCAGAAGGTCACAATACTTGTATACAAACAAACAGGGTCTGAGTCCGTCTATTGCTGCTAATGCCCATGTGCCCAATAGAGAGTTAGAGTCTAATATTATACAATCTATGTTCAAAAATTGTGTAATTATTTATTTTTCATAAGAAAAACAAAATAAAAACTACATTTAACATACAAATCTGATTTAAATTGTAACTATACTTTTTAATAAATTAATAATACAAGTAAAAACATTGTAATAAATCTTTTCAGAGAAAATGCTTCTTTCCCCACTCAATAATTTTTCGGTCTTGTGAACTGATCATTCACTCTCAAAACCTACCTAAATCTGTTCACAAGAATGGCTGCAGCTCTTAGAATCTGTTAAATGCTGCTGTCAATTTGTGACAGCGGAATTTACAGTGTGTGTCCCGGGAGGCGCTGTTTTAGCTCCCCAATGATACGCCTATGATGTGGGCACCAATGAGATGCAGTGACCCCCATTCCAATCATGACAATATTTCAGTGAAACCCAGCCTGTACCGTGTTCATAGGAGATTGCAATTTTGTGGTATTGCTGTATATAGCACAAGCGATTAGACGATTGCAGGGTTAAGTCCACTAAGGGGACTAACAAATACAATAAAAAGCAAAAAAAAAATCTGAAAAAAGTAACAAAAATATAAAGCGTTGAATCACCTCTCTTCTTTTCCTCCATTAAAAATTAAAAAATAATAAAAAAAAAAAATACAGATTTCATATGAGTTAGCTCAACATACATAAAAGTCAGATCTATCAAAATACAAAATTAATTAACACAATCAGTAAGTGCTGTAATGAGAAAAAATCAAAATGCCAGAACTAATATTTTGGGGCTGTAGCAACAGTGCCGAAAAATCCAATACGAAGTGATCAAAATGTTGTATCTATCCTAAAATGGTATCAATAAAAATGTCAGCTTAAGGCGCAGAAAACAAACCCTCACACAGGTACATCAGGTGTAAATTGAAAATGTTCTGGGTCTCAGAAAATAACAACACAAGCGAAATATTATCTTTTACAAAACTCAGATTTTTTTTTGGCCACGTAAATAAAATATAAACCTATGCATGTTTTGGTATTGTCGTAATTGTACTGAACTGGACAATCATATTGCAATTTTATTTTTGTCGAATAATGAATGCTATCAATAAAAAAATCCAAACAACAATTGCGGAATTACATATTTTGCCGCATAGGGAATTGTTTTCGTGCATCACATGAGAAAAAGGATGATGTAATTTAAAACTACAACTTGTCCCGCAAAAAAAACAAGGCAGAAAAATGTAAAAGTTATGGATCTTGTAAGAAAGGTTAGAAAAAATGGAAGCGCAAAAATGGAAAATTCTCATGTTGGGGAGGGGTAAAAGTTTAAATCATAGCGGAATCGAGGAGGTGGCGGTGTGCTGCACAGGAAAAATATTCAGTGCAATATTCAGTGAATATTACCGTTATTGCAGTCCACAAATTGACAGATCAAGTTTAAATCACCCCATCCCCTCCCTTTCAAAGATCATGAAAATCTCAAATATGTTTAATTTTAAAAATATTTTAATTTCTTTATCAAAAATGTCAACTCTATGAAAACTTAACATATTTTAAATGCTGAAAAGAAAGAAAAAAGAAAATCATAATTACCATTTTTCAGTCACTGTATACTTCCCCCCAAAAATGTAACCCCAAATATCGTCATCAATAATAATGACATTTCAGGACGCAAGAAACAAACCATCACACATCTCCACTGTGATGCTGCCATTTTTATCACACAGTGAATGCCAAAAAAACACAATTCACAAAAAATATTTTTTTTTCAGTTTCACCTCACTTAAAATCACAATTACCATTTTTCAATCACTGTACTTCCCCCAAAAAGCAAAGAAAAGCTAGAAAAATGTAACCCAAAATAGCGTCAATATTAATGACAGCTCAGGGCACAAGAAACAAGCCTTCACACAACTCCACTGTAGAAAAATAAAAGCGTTACGAGTGACACAATCATGATGCTGTCATTTTTACCAAATACTGAACTCCATAAATGCAAAACTCAAAAGAAAACTTTTTCTTTTTCTTTTTATTTCCTTTTTTTTAGTTTCACCAATTTTTTTTTTTTACAATTTTCCGGTAAATTATATGGCAAAATGAATGGAGTCATTCAGAAACTATAACCCATCCTGCTAATTGCACATGGATGGAAAAATAAAAATAAGGTTTGGAACAAGAGGAGAAAAGAATGGGAAACGCAAAGACAAAAAATTCCCTAGTCTTTAAGGAGTTAATGTTCTCAAAGCCACTTGATGCACAGCTACTTATTTTTCATTTCTGTCCAATGTATTCATACAATCTCAGGAACAATATGGTATAATGAAGCAATGGAACGATCCCATTAAACCACTGGAGCAGCACAGGCAGAGAAGCAATGGCTCCGAAAATCCAAATACCCGACAGAGTTTTTTTCTTTACTTTGTCTGTAACCGTTTTATTCCTATGTGTCTCAAACCCCTAATATTTTATGAAACCTCTTATGTTAGAAAATGTAGCCATCAATTATATTTAATGTACTCGTCATTTCCTCCGAATTCTGAGCAAGTAAAAGATGTATCACAAAGTTCAAACTTCATTTTCTTGGAAAAGCAAGGTGCAAAATCAATATGTGATTATATAACCCCTTCACAGAGGAACTGTAACGCTGCATTAATTTTCTAACACCGCAAACTAACTACTGTCAAATCAAATATTGTATCTGCTGTCCTTTCAGGAGTCCATAATTTAACCAGATGAAGAATTACTGCCATGACAGTTGCCATATGGTTTCATATTTTAACAAGCAAAATAAAAGAGAAGCTTCAACTATAAAGGGCAATGAATGATATAAAATGAATAAAAAGCTTCCATGGAGGCTGCTAGAGCAAGGTAAATGCTGATTCTTGGTGGAAGTTTCACAATTACTTTTGACAATCACAATATATTGTTATCATGGTGACAAGTTACCAATAAATACCTAAAATTACTTATATCGTAATCGACTGTATTTGCGCAATCCAATAAAATAGATGAAAATCTTATAAAGTGCAACTATATTAAACCTATATTTATTTTTTAATTTAATTTATATTAATCAGTATTTAATAATAATGTTACTTAGCCCCTTAACCCCCGGAGTTTTTTTCAGTTTTGCGTTTTCGTTTTCGCTCTCCTCCTTCCCAGAGTCATAACTTTTTTATTTTTCTGTCAATATGGCCATGTGGGGGCTTATTTTTTGCCAGACGAGTTGTACTTTTGAACAAGACCATTGGATTTTCCATGTCGTGTACTAGAAAGCAGGAAAAAAATTCCAAGTGCAGGGAAATTGCAAAAAAGTGCAATCCCACATTAGTTTTTTGTTTGGCTTTTTTGCTAGGTTCACTAAGTGCTAAGTCTGACCTGCCATTATGATTCTCCATGTCATTACAAGTTCATAGACACCAAACATGTCTAAGTTATTTGTTATTTAAGTGTTGAGAAAAAATTCCAAAATTTGCTTAGAACAAAAAAAAATTGCATAATTTTACGAGACCCATAGAGTCTCCATTTTTCAAGATCTCGTGTTGGGTGAGGGCTTATTTTTTGCATGCCAAGCTGACAATTTTAATTATACCATTTCGGTGCAGATACATTCTTTTGATCTCCCGTTATTGTATTTTATTGCAATGTTGCGGTGACCAAAAAAACATAATTTCTTTCTCGCTACTCCGTTTAGCGATCTGGTTATTCCTTTTTTTTATTGATAGATCGGGCGATTCTGAATGCGGCAATAGCAAATATGTGTAGGTTTGATTTTTTTATTGTTTTATTTTGAATGGGGCGAAGGGGGGGTGATTTAAACTTTTATATACAGTGGTTTTTTTTCATATTTTTTAAAACATTTTTTTTTTACTTTTGCTATGCTTCAAGCTGGCATACCTGATCGGCTCTGCTACATAGGAGCGATGCTCAGATCGCTCCTATGTAGTAGAATTGTTGCATTGCTATGAGCTCCGACCACAGGGTGGCGCTCACAGCAATCTGGTAACAACAACCATAGAGGTCTTCAGGAGACCTCTGAGAAGCGCTTGTTAAATGCCGCTGTCAGCATTTGACAGTGGCATTTAACTAGTTAATAGCGGCGTGTGGATCGCGATTCCACCCGCTGCTATTGTGGGCACGTCAACTGTACAAAACAGCTGATATGTCCCGGCTTAGATGCGGGCTCACCGCCGGAGACCGCATCAAAGCAGGGGATCTGCCATCGAACATACTATTCCATCTGATGGGAGAAATGGGTTAAAAATGGATTATGCACAAAATAACAGAAACAAAGAGGGTTGAAAAGGAATTTGACAGCCTCACTGTTACACTGTGTGCATAATTATTAGTCAAGTGAGTATTTGACATATCATTTTTAACCCCTTAATGACCTATGACAGAGATATCCATCATAGATTGCCTTCACTTCTTCACCTTTTCCTGCACATGAGAGTTGATTTGATCAGCTGTTATGTGCCCCTAACAGCCATGAGTGTAATCGCGGTCCACCTGCAGCTGTTAACCTGTTAAATGCCACTGTCAGACTCCTATAGGGGCATTTAAGAAGGTCACGCCAGAAGCGTCTTAGCTTGGCCCATCGGTGCCCGGGTTACATGACTGCAGGTCGCTGATGGGTTGGCACGACAACTCGCAGTCTGCAGGAGATCACTATGCTAGTCATTGGCAAACTGCTATAAGCTCATAGCAGATGAGCATTTTTGTTACACAGAGCAAGGCTACATTCTTGCTATCTGTAGCACAAGCGATCAGATGATCACAGCTTCAAGTCTCCTAACGGACACTATTGAAGCCAGTGAAAAGTTAAAAAAAAGGTTAAAAATTTGAAAAATATAAAAGTTCAAATCACTAAAAACAACAATTAAAAAAATAAAAAATACACATATTTTGTATGACCGCATACAGAAATGCCCATTCTATCAAAATATAAAATAATTAATCCGATTGATAAATAGCATAAGAGGAAAAAAAATCAAAACTCCAAAATTATGTTTTTTGGTCGCTGCAACATTGCAATAAAATGCAATAATGGGTGATCAAAAGATCATATCTATCCCAAAATGGTATCAATCATCAGACCCCCAAAAATGGAGATGTTGCTGGTCTCGGAAAATGGCGCCATTTTTTTTTTTACTGCGTTATGCCGCTGTGTAAGGTAGTCCGTTAAACGGGTTCACACAACGCAGTGTGCCCAGCCTATGGGATATAACTGACCATGGGCACCAAAAGTGAAGCAGATGACCCATTTGAAGACAATTTGAAAGGGAACTTATCATGTGGAATAATACTATTAACCTGAAGATTTGAGATTAAACTGAAGATGAAAAGCTTTCTGAAGGTGCCCACTTGCAGACAAGATGACACGTTAATGTGCAGGCGCTAAATACAACACCAACACCAGGATGAAAATTCGTAGTGATAGCCGGAGGTGGGGAGAATCGAAGATTAAGCCCTGCCCATCAGACCGGACCAGGGTGATTGACAGCAGAAAACGGCGAGATTAGTACGGTATTTTCTCTGCATAAGTGGGGAATCAGGGGATAATAAAGGCACTCTTGTAAAGCAGAGCTCAAACCCTATTGAACGATATTTTTATCTCATATCGCAAAAACAGGGTGACCAGGTTCCCTTTAAGGCAAAAAGTGTTTGCACTCTAGACATAGAATGCTAGCTTCATATGCAATAGTAACTGAAATCTAGGTTTTCTTTCAGCAGTGTTGTCACTGTGTTTCATTCTATACTCAGCAGTTCTCCTAAGTTACATCAATGCAGAGGTAAAAAATGGGTATATTAAAAATAGTTTAATATAATGTTTGAGTATTTCATTATTTTTTACTCTTGTACTTTGTGTGTAAGCTTCCAATATGAATTGCTGTACCCATATCTTTGTTTCTATTCTAGCTTACTTAAAATGTAAAAGAACAGCTACTAACATTGCTAATTTGTGTCAGTAACTGTGACTTTGTACAGTCATGGCCAAAAGTATTGACACCACTGCAATTCTGTCAGATAATACTCATTTTCTTCCTGAAAATGATTATAAACACAAATTAATTGGTATTATTAGCTTCATTTAATTTGTCTTAAATGAAAAAACACAAAAAGAATTGTCCTAAAACCAAATTGGATGTAATTCCACACCAAACATTAAAAAGGGGGTGGACAAAAGTATTGGCACTGTTCGAAAAATCATGTGATGCTTCTCTAATGTGGGTAATTAACAGCACCTGTAACTTACCTGTGGCACCTAACAGGTGTTGGCAATAACTAAATCACACTTGCAGCCAGTTGACATGGATTAAAGTTGACTCAACCTCTGTCCTGTGTCCTTGTGTGTACCACATTGAGCATGGAGAAAGGAAAGAAGACCAAAGAACTGTCTGAGGACTTGAGAAACCAAATTGTGAGGAAGCATGAGCAATCTCAAGGCTACAAGTCCATCTCCAAAGACCTGAATGTTCCTGTGTCTACCGTGCGCAGTGTCATCAAGAAGTTTAAAACCCATGGCACTGTGGCTAACCTCCCTAGATGTGGACGGAAAAGAAAAATTGACAAGAGATTTCAACGCAAGATTGTGCGGATGTTGGATAAAGAACCTCGACTAACATCCAAACAAGTTCAAGCTGCCCTGCAGTCCGAGGGCACAACACTGTCAACCCGTACTATCCGTCGGTGTCTGAATGAAAAGTGACTGTATGGTAGGAGACCCAGGAAGACCCCACTTCTTACCCCGAGACATAAAAAAGCCAGGCTGGAGTTTGCCAAAACTTACCTGAAAAAGCCTAAAATGTTTTGGAAGAATGTTCTCTGGTCAGATGAGACAAAAGTAGAGCTTTTTGGGCAAAGGCATCAACATAGAGTTTACAGGAGAAAAAAAAGAGGCATTCAAAGAAAAGAACCCGGTCCCTACAGTCAAACATGGCAGAGGTTCCCTGATGTTTTGGGGTTGCTTTGCTGCCTCTGGCACTGGACTGCTTGACCGTGTGCATGGCATTATGAAGTCTGAAGACTACCAACAAATTTTGCAGCATAATGTAGGGCCCAGTGTGAGAAAGCTGGGTCTCCCTCACAGGTCATGGGTCTTCCAGCAGGACATTGACCCAAAACACACTTCACAAAGCACTAGAAAATGGTTTGAGAGAAAGCACTGGAGACTAGAGTTGAGCGACCTTGACCTTTTTAGAGTCGAGCCGGGTTTTGCGAAACCCGACTATGTCCAAAGTCGGGTCGAGTGAAATCGGCCGATTATGACGTAAAGTCGGGATCGACCGAAACACGAAACCCAATGCAAGTCAATGGGGCAGCATAGTCGGCAGTGAGTGGGGGCCAGGAAAACACCTAGAGTGCCCATTTTAATGTCAAAACCATCCATTCTTCTTAATGAAGCTTGTCAAGCGTAATTTACCTTATAATAATTGGAAGGCATTTGAAATTGGGGGTCATTTGGCTAAAGTTGTGGGGGGTAGGGCTGGTTCAAGTAATTAGTGGGCCCAGGAAATCTGGACCACGTCACGGCAGTGGAGCAGGGAGAGGTAAGTATTTCAATTTTGCAAGTGCTGTGAACCTGAGCAAGCAGGGGGGGCCCACTCGTTGGCATTGGCACTGGCACAGGGCCCCTCAAAGTACAGCGGTGTGTTTGCACGGCGGGGGCGCCTCCCACCGGCAGCAACACTTTTGCGTACTATGAGAGGCCCTGTGCCAGTGACGTCGCCAACTAGTATTCCTCCCCCCACCTGATGAAGGAACCTGCACTTTCATCTGCACCTTCCTCTTTGTCCCCGTGTAAGGTGGTATGGTATGCGGGAAGAGCAACCTGACTTTCAGCAGGGTCACAATGTTGTTGTGTAGCGTGCACGGGGAATGTTGCGTTATGGGTCAATGTACCAGCAGACTCATCTATCACTGGCTGGGCAATGGGCACGATGAAGTGGAAACACAGATATAGGCCCAAAGAAGAAAGTGGGCTAAATGCAGTTCAAAATTGGTAACACAGGAATAACCAGGGGGCATTGCAGTGGAGGACAACTGGAATGAGAGGCTGACACAGAGAGTAGGGCCAAATCAGTAAGTAGTCGAAATGCAGTTCAAAATTGGCAACCGTAGTAAACAGGCGGCACAGCTTTGTTCAGTGGAGGAGAACAGCAAGGAGTGGCAGACACCGATAGTAGGCCCCAAACCAACTAGTACGCCAAATGCAGTTGTTCCATTTAACCACAATTTAATGAGAGCCTGAAGATAGAAGCTCAGGAAAGGCAACCTGGGGAACACCTTGGAGTGTAACACACCATCTCTCTCCACCCCATACCCATTTTGTATGGCCTAATGCAGTGTACTTTTCTACAACTACTAAACGAGAGTCGGAAGACCGAAGCAATGGCAAGGAAACCTGGGGAACACCTTAGAGTGTAACACACCCTCTCTCTACACCCCATACCCAATTTGAAGGTCTAATGCAGTGTAGTTTCCAAGAACTACTAAACGAGAGCCGGAAGATCGAAGCTCAGGAAAGGCAACCTGGGGAACACCTTGGAGTGTAACACACCCTCTCGCTACACCCCATACCCAATTTGAAGGCCTAATGCAGCGTAGTTTCCAACAACTACTAAACGAGAGCCGGAAGATCGAAGCTCAGGAAAGGCAACCTGGGGAACACCTTGGAGTGTAACAAACCCTCTCTCTACACCCCATACCCAATTTGTAGGCCTAATGCAGCGTAGTTTCCGACAACTACTAAACGAGAGCCGGAATATCGAAGCTCAGGAAAGGCAACCTGGGGAACACCTTGGAGTGTAACACACCCTCTCTCTACACCCCATACCCAATTTGTAGGCCTAATGCAGCGTAGTTTCCGATAACTACTAAACGAGAGCCGGAATATCGAAGCTCAGGAAAGGCAACCTGGGGAACACCTTGGAGTGTAACACACCCTCTCTCTACACCCCATACCCAATTTGAAGGCCTAATGCAGTGTAGTTTCCAAGAACTACTAAACGAGAGCCGGAAGATCGAAGCTCAGGAAAGGCAACCTGGGGAACACCTTGGAGTGGAACACACCATCTCTCTACACCCCATACCCAATTTGAAGGCCTAATGCAGCGTAGTATCCAACAACTACTAAACGAGAGTCGGTAGATCGAAGCTCAGGAAAGGCAACCTGGGGAACACCTTGGAGTGTAACACAACGTCTCTCTACACGACGGAAGGGCTGATTCTTAGGAAGGAAGGCTGTTGGAAATAAGCATTGCGCGTCCGAGGGTGATTAGATTCTTATTAGGTATATACTCACCCTCGGACGCGCCCTGCTTCTTTATTTGGAATGAATGTTTATTTGCAATGTGGTGTTGACTTTCTCTATTATTTTGGTAATTAATGATTTTATTATTTTCATTATTTTGCATCTTCTCGGCAATAATATAAAGAAGACGCGACAGGACAACACTCGGTGGATGCCATATGTGTGTTTTCAATTTAAAAAAACTTTCAGTTAACTACTTGCAGGAGAAAGTAATTGTAGCTGGTGGCCATTTTTAGTACTGTACCAGATTTTAGTTGTGTGTTTGTTTTTAATGTTAAAATGTCTGCATTTGATATCTCACCAGTATTTTCTTTTTTATAAGCAAAATACTTATTTTTATATTTTCTGATGTTGGTTCCAGGGGTACACGGCCAGCAGTGCCCTGGTCAGTGTAGTAGTAGTTGAAAGAATGGACCGCAGACAGGCATCGAAGGCCTAAAATAAAAACACATGGCTGTAGGCAATTTTAAATTGGTTCCAGGGGTACACGGACAGCAGTGGTGTGGTCAGTGGAGGCCTAGTGGAAGGAGTGACCGCAGACAGGCATCGAAGGCCTAAAATAATAACACATGGCTGTAGGCAATTTTAAATTGGTTCCAGGGGTACACGGGCAGCAGTGACCTGGTCAGTGTAGTAGTAGTTGAAAGAATGGACCGCAGACAGGCATCGAAGGCCTAAAATAAAAAAATTGGGCTGGCTGTAGGCAATTTTAAATTGGTTCCAGGGGTACACGGGCAGCAGTGGTGTGGTCAGTGGAGGCCTAGTGGAAGGAGTGACCGCAGACAGGCATCGAAGGCCTAAAATAATAACACATGGCTGTAGGCAATTTTAAATTGGTTCCAGGGGTACACGGACAGCAGTGGTGTGGTCAGTGGAGGCCTAGTGGAAGGAGTGACCGCAGACAGGCATCGAAGGCCTAAAATAATAACACATGGCTGTAGGCAATTTTAAATTGGTTCCAGGGGTACACGGGCAGCAGTGACCTGGTCAGTGTAGTAGTAGTTGAAAGAATGGACCGCAGACAGGCATCGAAGGCCTAAAATAAAAAAATTGGGCTGGCTGTAGGCAATTTTAAATTGGTTCCAGGGGTACACGGACAGCAGTGGTGTGCTCAGTGGAGGCCTAGTGGAAGGAGTGACCGCAGACAGGCATCGAAGGCCTAAAATAATAACACATGGCTGTAGGCAATTTTAAATTGGTTCCAGGGGTACACGGACAGCAGTGGTGTGGTCAGTGGAGGCCTAGTGGAAGGAGTGACCGCAGACAGGCATCGAAGGCCTAAAATAAAAACACATGGCTGTAGGCAATTTTAAATTGGTTCCAGGGGTACACGGACAGCAGTGGTGTGGTCAGTGGAGGCCTAGTGGAAGGAGTGACCGCAGACAGGCATCGAAGGCCTAAAATAATAACACATGGCTGTAGGCAATTTTAAATTGGTTCCAGGGGTACACGGACAGCAGTGGTGTGGTCAGTGGAGGCCTAGTGGAAGGAGTGACCGCAGACAGGCTTCCAAGGCCTAACATAACAAACTTGGGCTGGCTGTAGGCACTTTTAAATTGGTTCCAGGGGTACACGGGCAGCAGTGGTCTGGTCAGTGGAAGTCTAGTGGAAGGAGTGACCGCAGACAGGCTTCCAAGGCCTAACATAACAAACTTGGGCTGGCTGTAGGCACTTTTAAATTGGTTCCAGGGGTACACGGGCAGCAGTGACCTGGTCAGTGTAGTAGTAGTTGAAAGAATGGACCGCAGACAGGCATCGAAGGCCTAAAATAAAAAAATTGGGCTGGCTGTAGGCAATTTTAAATTGGTTCCAGGGGTACACGGACAGCAGTGGTGTGCTCAGTGGAGGCCTAGTGGAAGGAGTGACCGCAGACAGGCATCGAAGGCCTAAAATAATAACACATGGCTGTAGGCAATTTTAAATTGGTTCCAGGGGTACACGGACAGCAGTGGTGTGGTCAGTGGAGGCCTAGTGGAAGGAGTGACCGCAGACAGGCATCGAAGGCCTAAAATAAAAACACATGGCTGTAGGCAATTTTAAATTGGTTCCAGGGGTACACGGGCAGCAGTGACCTGGTCAGTGTAGTAGTAGTTGAAAGAATGGACCGCAGACAGGCTTCGAAGGCCTAACATAACAAACTTGGGCTGGCTGTAGGCACTTTTAAATTGGTTCCAGGGGTACACGGGCAGCAGTGGTCTGGTCAGTGGAAGTCTAGTGGAAGGAGTGACCGCAGACAGGCTTCCAAGGCCTAACATAACAAACTTGGGCTGGCTGTAGGCACTTTTAAATTGGTTCCAGGGGTACACGGGCAGCAGTGGTCTGGTCAGTGGAAGTCTAGTGGAAGGAGTGACCGCAGACAGGCTTCGAAGGCCTAACATAACAAAATTGGGCTGGCTGTAGGCACTTTAAATTGGTTCCAGGGGTACATGGGCAGCAGTGTATGGTCAGTGGAAGTCTAGTGGAAGGAGTGACGGCAGACAGTCTTCGAAGGCCTAACATAACAAAATTGGGCTGACTGTAGGCACTTTTAAATTGGTTCCAGGGTAACACGGCCAGCAGTGCCCTGGTCAGTGTAGTAGTAGTTGAAAGAATGGACCGCAGACAGGCATCGAAGGCCTAAAATAAAAACACATGGCTGTAGGCAATTTTAAATTGGTTCCAGGGGTACACGGACAGCAGTGGTGTGGTCAGTGGAGGCCTAGTGGAAGGAGTGACCGCAGACAGGCATCGAAGGCCTAAAATAATAACACATGGCTGTAGGCAATTTTAAATTGGTTCCAGGGGTACACGGACAGCAGTGGTGTGGTCAGTGGAGGCCTAGTGGAAGGAGTGACCGCAGACAGGCTTCCAAGGCCTAACATAACAAAATTGGGCTGACTGTAGGCACTTTTAAATTGGTTCCAGGGTAACACGGCCAGCAGTGCCCTGGTCAGTGTAGTAGTAGTTGAAAGAATGGACCGCAGACAGGCATCGAAGGCCTAAAATAAAAACACATGGCTGTAGGCAATTTTAAATTGGTTCCAGGGGTACACGGACAGCAGTGGTGTGGTCAGTGGAGGCCTAGTGGAAGGAGTGACCGCAGACAGGCATCGAAGGCCTAAAATAATAACACATGGCTGTAGGCAATTTTAAATTGGTTCCAGGGGTACACGGACAGCAGTGGTGTGGTCAGTGGAGGCCTAGTGGAAGGAGTGACCGCAGACAGGCTTCCAAGGCCTAACATAACAAAATTGGGCTGACTGTAGGCACTTTTAAATTGGTTCCAGGGTAACACGGCCAGCAGTGCCCTGGTCAGTGTAGTAGTAGTTGAAAGAATGGACCGCAGACAGGCATCGAAGGCCTAAAATAAAAACACATGGCTGTAGGCAATTTTAAATTGGTTCCAGGGGTACACGGACAGCAGTGGTGTGGTCAGTGGAGGCCTAGTGGAAGGAGTGACCGCAGACAGGCATCGAAGGCCTAAAATAATAACACATGGCTGTAGGCAATTTTAAATTGGTTCCAGGGGTACACGGGCAGCAGTGACCTGGTCAGTGTAGTAGTAGTTGAAAGAATGGACCGCAGACAGGCATCGAAGGCCTAAAATAAAAAAATTGGGCTGGCTGTAGGCAATTTTAAATTGGTTCCAGGGGTACACGGGCAGCAGTGGTGTGGTCAGTGGAGGCCTAGTGGAAGGAGTGACCGCAGACAGGCATCGAAGGCCTAAAATAATAACACATGGCTGTAGGCAATTTTAAATTGGTTCCAGGGGTACACGGGCAGCAGTGACCTGGTCAGTGTAGTAGTAGTTGAAAGAATGGACCGCAGACAGGCATCGAAGGCCTAAAATAAAAAAATTGGGCTGGCTGTAGGCAATTTTAAATTGGTTCCAGGGGTACACGGACAGCAGTGGTGTGGTCAGTGGAGGCCTAGTGGAAGGAGTGACCGCAGACAGGCATCGAAGGCCTAAAATAATAACACATGGCTGTAGGCAATTTTAAATTGGTTCCAGGGGTACACGGACAGCAGTGGTGTGGTCAGTGGAGGCCTAGTGGAAGGAGTGACCGCAGACAGGCTTCCAAGGCCTAACATAACAAACTTGGGCTGGCTGTAGGCACTTTTAAATTGGTTCCAGGGGTACACGGGCAGCAGTGGTCTGGTCAGTGGAAGTCTAGTGGAAGGAGTGACCGCAGACAGGCTTCCAAGGCCTAACATAACAAAATTGGGCTGGCTGTAGGCACTTTAAATTGGTTCCAGGGGTACATGGGCAGCAGTGTATGGTCAGTGGAAGTCTAGTGGAAGGAGTGACGGCAGACAGTCTTCGAAGGCCTAACATAACAAAATTGGGCTGACTGTAGGCACTTTTAAATTGGTTCCAGGGTAACACGGCCAGCAGTGGCCTGGTCAGTGTAGTAGTTGTAGAAAGAAGGGACCGCAGACAGGCTTCGAAGGCCTAACATAACAAAAATGTCAAAACAATGGTATTGTCAGTGCCAGGCATTGAAGGATGTCAGCGCCTAGACTACACATTGGTGAAGCTGTGAGAGATAATTTTGCTAGTGGTAGAGCACTGTTTGAGCTGGGGGGGGAACTGTCTTGTGGCCGGCGTTACAGGCACAGGGCCCCTCATATTACAACGGTGTGTCTGACGTTGGGTGCGCACCACCACCGCCAGAGACACTTTATTGTACTATGAGGGACCCAGTGGCAGTGCCGTCGACCAAAAGCGGCCACACCCACCTCTTCAGACAAACAGCACTCTCAAGGGTCCAAGCGCAAAGTGGCGATAGCACGGCCCCGTGTGGGGAGTTTGGCCATTTCGTGAGGTGGAAACATGTCGTATGCTGGACAATCAGGTGAAGAAAATTACGAGATTGGAAAAGTCATTCAGAATAGTCCACAGGCAAGACCTTTTCATAGGAAAGCTAGGTGTCAGCCGGGCAGGGTGGGGCAAAAGATTTTGAAATCCAGTTGTGGTTCATTTTAATGAAGGTTAGATCATCTACATTTTGGGTAGCCAGACGAGTCCTTTTTTCTGTTAGTATTGAACCTGCAGCACTGAATACTCTTTCTGATAGGACACTAGCTGCCGGGCAAGCAAGCTCCTGCAATGCATATTCTGCCAATTCTGGCCAGGTGTCTAATTTGGATGCCCAGTAATCAAATGGGAATGACGGTTGAGGGAGAACGTCGATAAGGGATGAAAAATAGTTTGTAACCATACTGGACAAATGTTGTCTCCTGTCACTTTGAATTGATGCTGCAGTACCTGTCCTGTCTGCGGTCATAGAAAAATCACTCCACAACCTGGTCAGAAAACCCCTCTGGCCAACGCCACTTCTGATTTCTGCCCCTCTAACACCTCTGGTCTGCTGGCCCCTGGAGCTCGTGTGAGAACGATCACGGGCGCTGTGTGCAGGGAATGCCAGAAGCAAACGGTCAACAAGAGTTGATTGTTTTGTTGCTAATATTAGTTCCAAGTTCTCATGTGGCATAATATTTTGCAATTTGCCTTTATAGCGAGGATCAAGGAGGCAGGCCAACCAGTAATCGTCATCGTTCATCATTTTTGTAATGCGTGTGTCCCTTTTGAGGATACGCAAGGCATAATCCGCCATGTGGGCCAAAGTTCCCGTTGTCAAATCTGCGGTTGTGCTTGGTTGAGGGGCAGTTGCAGGCAAATCTACGTCACTTGTGTCCCTCAAAAAACCAGAACCCGGCCTTGCCACGCCACCAATTTCCCGTGCCCCCGGGAAAGCTTCCTCATTAAAAATATACTCATCCCCATCATCCTCCTCATCCTCCACCTCCTCTTCGCCCGGTACCTCGTCATGTACACTGCCCTGACCAGACAATCGCTGACTGTCATCAAGGCTTTCCTCTTCCTCTGGTGCAGACGCCTGATCCTTTATGTGCGTCAAACTTTGCATCAGCAGACGCATTAGGGGGATGCTCATGCTTATTATGGCGTTGTCTGCACTAACCAGCCGTGTGCATTCCTCAAAACACTGAAGGACTTGACACATGTCTTGAATCTTCGACCACTGCACACCTGACAACTCCATGTCTGCCATCCTACTGCCTGCCCGTGTATGTGTATCCTCCCACAAAAACATAACAGCCCGCCTCTGTTCGCACAGTCTCTGAAGCATGTGCAGTGTTGAGTTCCACCTTGTTGCAACGTCTATGATTAGGCGATGCTGGGGAAGGTTCAAAGAACGCTGATAGGTCTGCATACGGCTGGAGTGTACAGGCGAACGGCGGATATGTGCGCAAAGTCCACGCACTTTGAGGAGCAGGTCGGATAACCCCGGATAACTTTTCAGGAAGCACTGCACCACCAGGTTTAAGGTGTGAGCCAGGCAAGGAATGTGTTTCAGTTGGGAAAGGGAGATGGCAGCCATGAAATTCCTTCCGTTATCACTCACTACCTTGCCTGCCTCAAGATCTACAGTGCCCAGCCACGACTGCGTTTCTTGCTGCAAGAACTCGGACAGAACTTCCGCGGTGTGTCTATTGTCGCCCAAACACTTCATAGCCAATACAGCCTGCTGACGTATGCCAGTAGCTGCCCCATAATGGGAGACCTGGTGTGCAACAGTGGCAGGTGCGGATGGAGTGTTTGTGCGACTGCGGTCTGTGGACGAGCTCTTGCTTCTGCAGGAGGACGAGGAGGAGGAGGAGGAGGGGGTGCGAACGGCTACAGACAACTGTTTACTAGACCGTGGGCTAGGCAGAACTGTCCCAAACTTGCTGTCCCCTGTGGACCCTGAATCCACCACATTTACCCAGTGTGCCGTGATGGACACGTAACGTCCCTGGCCATGCCTACTGGTCCATGCATCTGTTGTCAGGTGCACCTTTGTGCTCACAGATTGCCTGAGTGCATGGACGATGCGCTCTTTAACATGCTGGTGGAGGGCTGGGATGGCTTTTCTGGAAAAAAAGTGTCGACTGGGTAGCTCGTAGCGTGGTACAGCGTAGTCCATCAGGTCTTTGAAAGCTTCGCTTTCAACTAACCGGTAGGGCATCATCTCTAACGAGATTAGTCTAGCTATGTGGGCGTTCAAACCCTGTGTACGCGGATGCGAGGCTAAGTATTTCCTTTTTCTAACCATAGTCTCATGTAGGGTGAGCTGGACTGGAGAGCTGGAGATCGTGGAACTAGCGGGGGTGCCGGTGGACATGGCAGACTGAGAGACGGTGGGAGATGGTATTGTTGCCGCCGGTGCCCTAGATGCAGTGTTTCCTACTACGAAACTGGTGATTCCCTGACCCTGACTGCTTTGGCCTGGCAAAGATACCTGCACAGATACAGCAGGTGGTGCGCTAAATGGTGGTCCTACACTGCCGGAAGGGATGTTGCGTTGATGACTAGCTTCATTGGCCGAGGGTGCAACAACCTTAAGGGACGTTTGGTAGTTAGTCCAAGCTTTCAAATGCATGGTGGTTAAATGTCTATGCATGCAACTAGTATTGAGACTTTTCAGATTCTGACCTCTGCTTAAGGAAGTAGAACATTTTTGACAGATGACTTTGCGCTGATCAATTGGATGTTGTTTAAAAAAATGCCAGACTGCACTCTTTCTAGCATCGGATACCTTTTCAGGCATTGCAGACTGAGCTTTAACCGGATGGCCACGCTGTCCTCCACCAGGTTTTGGCTTTGCCACGCGTTTTGGGCAAGATACGGGCCCGGCAGATGGAACCTGTGGCGATGTTGATGCCTGCTGCGGCCCCTCCTCCTCCTCTGCTTCAGAACTGCTGCCGCCTGCACCCTGTTCCCCCAATGGCTGCCAATCGGGGTCAAGAACTGAGTCATCTAATAACTCTTCTTGTACCTCCTGCGCAACTTCGTCTGTGTCACCGTGTCGTTCGGTGGTATAGCGTTCGTGATGGGGCAACATAGTCTCATCAGGGTCTGATTCTTGATCAGCACCCTGCGAGGGCAATGTTGTGGTCTGAGTCAAAGGACCAGCATAGTAGTCTGGCTGTGGCTGTGCGTCAGTGCACTCCATGTCAGATTCAATTTGTAATGGGCATGGACTGTTAACTGCTTCACTTTCTAAGCCAGGGACGGTATGTGTAAAGAGCTCCATGGAGTAACCCGTTGTGTCGCCTGCTGCATTCTTCTCTGTTGTTGTTTTTGCTGAAGAGGACAAGGAAGTGACTTGTCCCTGACCGTGAACATCCACTAACGACGCGCTGCTTTTACTTTTACCAGTTTCACGAGATGAGGCAAAAGAGCTAGAGGCTGAGTCAGCAAGATAAGCCAAAACTTGCTCTTGCTGCTCCGGCTTTAAAAGCGGTTTTCCTAATCCCAGAAAAGGGAGCGTTCGAGGCCTTGTGTAGCCGGACGACGAACCTGGCTCCACAGCTCCAGACTTAGGTGCAATATTTTTTCCCCCACGACCACCTGATGCTCCACCACTACCACTACCCTCATTACCAGCTGACAATGAACGCCCCCGGCCACGACCTCTTCCACTAGACTTCCTCATTGTTTTAAAAACGTAACCAAACTAACGTTATTTGTTGCAGTCACACAACTTACACGGTGAGCTATAACTTCAGTATGATTTAGCTACCCCTTTACAGGTTGGTGAGACCACAGCGAAAATCAGGCCCAATGTTACACACTCTTTTTTTGGTGGCTGCAAATTAGAGAGATGCCCCACACGCAGGACTGTCACTGAAGCACAAATGTTAATATTAATGTCACACTATTATTTTTTTTTTATTTTTTTTTTTTTCAGGAACACTTTAGAAACCCCCCCAAAAAAAAAAAAAAGATTTTTGCAGGGAGAATTTAGAAAACAAATGTAACAAACTATATGCTTTCTATGGGCCACTGAGTGAGAGATGACGCACACAGGAATCAGGAGTGGCACACAAGCCCAGAGGCCAATATTTTTCTACCAATGATTGATGGAGTTATTTTCTCTGGTAGATTTTGGAACCCAAATCAAGGAAAAAAAATGTAGGCTTTCTATGGACCACAATTGGAGAGAGAGAGAGAGAGAGAGAGAGATGGCACACCCAGGAGTCAAGACTGGCACACAAGCAGAAAGGCCAATATTAATCTCCCACTGTTTTTTTTTTTTTTTTTTTTTTTTCAGGGAGACTTTAGAAAAAAAAATAATAAAAAAAATATGATTTTATCAGGAAGAATTTAGAAACCAAATAAAATAAAATGATTTTTTCAGGGAGAATTTATAAAACAAATAAAAACAAAAATAGGCGTTCTATGGCCCACTGACTGAGAGATGACGCACACAGGAGTCAGGAGTGGCACACAAACCCAGAGGCCAATATTTTTCTACCAATGATTGATGTAGTTATTTTCTCTGGTAGATTTTAGAACCCAAATCAAGGAAAAAAAATATAGGCTTTCTATGGACCACAATTGGAGAGAGAGAGAGAGAGAGAGAGAGAGAGAGAGAGATGGCACACCCAGGAGTCAAGACTGGCACACAAGCAGAAAGGCCAATATTAATCTCCCACTGTTTTTTTTGGTTGTTTTTTTTTTTTTTTTTTCAGGGAGACTTTAGAAAAAAAAATAATAAAAAAAATATGATTTTATCAGGAAGAATTTAGAAACCAAATAAAATAAAATGATTTTTTCTGGGA
Organism: Ranitomeya imitator; assembly: GCF_032444005.1. Classification (NCBI taxonomy): domain Eukaryota; kingdom Metazoa; phylum Chordata; class Amphibia; order Anura; family Dendrobatidae; genus Ranitomeya; species Ranitomeya imitator. Next base: position 90,497,478 of record NC_091287.1, on the reverse strand, counting down.
GAATTTATAAAACAAAACCAAAAATAGGCGTTCTATGGCCCACTGACTGAGAGATGACGCACCCAGGAGTCAAGACTGGCACACAAGCAGAAAGGCCAATATTAATCTCCCACTGTTTTTTTTTTTTTTTTTCAGGGAGACTTTAGAAAAAAAAATAATAAAAAAAATGTGATTTTATCAGGAAGAATTTAGAAACCAAATAAAATAAAATGATTTTTTCTGGGAGAATTTATAAAACAAATAAAACCAAAAATAGGCGTTCTATGGCCCACTGACTGAGAGATGACGCACCCAGGAGTCAAGACTGGCACACAAGCAGAAAGGCCAATATTAATCTCCCACTGTTTTTTTTTTTTTTTTTTCAGGGAGACTTTAGAAAAAAAAATAATAAAAAAAATGTGATTTTATCAGGAAGAATTTAGAAACCAAATAAAATAAAATGATTTTTTCAGGGAGAATTTAGAAAACAAATAAAACCAAAAATAGGCGTTCTATGGCCCACTGACTGAGAGAGAGAGAGAGAGAGATGGAACGCTTAGTACTGGCACACAAGCCCAAAGGGCAATATTAATCTCCCTTTTTTTTTCCAGGGAGAATTTCTAAAACCCAAAAAAAAAAAAAAAATAGGCTTTCTATGGCCCACTATTTGTGAGAGAGATGGGACGCTCAGGACTGGCACAGATGGCACGCTCAGGACTGGCACAGAAGCCCAGAGGCCAATATTAATCTCCCTTTTTTTCTGGTAGAATTTATAAAACCAAAAAAAAATTTAAATAGGCTTTCTATGGCCCACTATTTGTGAGAGAGATGGCACGCTCAGGACTGGCACAGATGGCACGCTCACAACTGGCACACAAGCCCAGAGGCCAATATTAATCTCCCTTTTTTCAGGGAAAATTTATAAAACAAAAAAAAAAAATAAATAGGCTTTCTATGGCCCACTATTTGTGAGAGAGATGGCACGCTCAGGGCTGGCACAGATGGCACGCTCAGGACTGGCACACAAGCCCAGAGGCCAATATTAATCTCCCTTTTTTTCAGGGAGAATTTATAAAACCCCCCAAAAAAATAAAATAGGCTTTCTATGGCCCACTATTTGTGAGAGAGATGGGACGCTCAGGACTGGCACAGATGGCACGCTCAGGACTGGCACAGAAGCCCAGAGGCCAATATTAATCTCCCTTTTTTTCTGGGAGAATTTATAAAACCAAAAAAAAATTTAAATAGGCTTTCTATGGCCCACTATTTGTGAGAGAGATGGCACGCTCAGGACTGGCACAGATGGCACGCTCACAACTGGCACACAAGCCCAGAGGCCAATATTAATCTCCCTTTTTTCAGGGAAAATTTATAAAACAAAAAAAAAAAATAAATAGGCTTTCTATGGCCCACTATTTGTGAGAGAGATGGCACGCTCAGGGCTGGCACAGATGGCACGCTCAGGACTGGCACACAAGCCCAGAGGCCAATATTAATCTCCCTTTTTTTCAGGGAGAATTTATAAAACCCCCAAAAAAAATAAAATAGGCTTTCTATGGCCCACTATTTGTGAGAGAGATGGGACGCTCAGGACTGGCACAGATGGCACGCTCAGGACTGGCACAGAAGCCCAGAGGCCAATATTAATCTCCCTTTTTTTCTGGGAGAATTTATAAAACCAAAAAAAAATTTAAATAGGCTTTCTATGGCCCACTATTTGTGAGAGAGATGGCACGCTCAGGACTGGCACAGATGGCACGCTCACAACTGGCACACAAGCCCAGAGGCCAATATTAATCTCCCTTTTTTCAGGGAAAATTTATAAAACAAAAAAAAAAATTAAATAGGCTTTCTATGGCCCACTATTTGTGAGAGAGATGGCACGCTCAGGGCTGGCACAGATGGCACGCTCAGGACTGGCACACAAGCCCAGAGGCCAATATTAATCTCCCTTTTTTCAGGGAAAATTTATAAAACAAAAAAAAAAATTAAATAGGCTTTCTATGGCCCACTATTTGTGAGAGAGATGGCACGCTCAGGGCTGGCACAGATGGCACGCTCAGGACTGGCACACAAGCCCAGAGGCCAATATTAATCTCCCTTTTTTTCAGGGAGAATTTATAAAACCAAAAAAAAAAATAAATAGGCTTTCTATGGCCCACTATTTGTGAGAGAGATGGCACGCTCAGGGCTGGCACAGATGGCACGCTCAGGACTGGCACACAAGCCCAGAGGCCAATATTAATCTCCCTTTTTTTCAGGGAGAATTTATAAAACCCCCAAAAAAATAAAATAGGCTTTCTATGGCCCACTATTTGTGAGAGAGATGGCACACTCAGGACTGGCACACAAGCCCAAAGGCCAATATTAATCTCCCACTGTATTTTTATCAGGGAGAATTTATACACCCCACAAAAAAAAATACAGAAAAATGAAAAGGCTTTCTATGGCCCACTATGTGAGAGAGATGGCACACACAGGGATGGCACTCTAGCAGAAATGCCAAATTGCCAATCTTAATCTCCCACCAAAAAAAAAACAAAAAAAAAAACAGGGAATGTCCTACAATTACTATCTCCCTGCCTGCAGTAATCTCAGCCAGGTATGGCAGGCAGCTACTATCTCCCTGCCTGCAGTAATCTCAGCCAGGTATGGCAGGCAGCAATAAGGAGTGGACTGATGCACAAATGAAATAAAAAGTGTGGACAAACAAAAAAGATAGCTGTGCAGAAAGGAAGGAACAAGAGGATTTGTGCTTTGAAAAAAGCAGTTGGTTTGCACAGCGGCGTACACACAGCAATGCAGCTATCAGGGAGCCTTCTAGGGCAGCCCAATGAGCTACAGCGCTGAGGGGAAAAAAAAAAAAAAAAAAACTTCCACTGTCCCTGCACACCGAGGGTGGTGTTGGACAGTGCAAATCGCTGCAGCACAAGCGGTTTTGTGGTTAATGGACCCTGCCTAACGCTATCCCTGCTTCTGACAAAGCGGCAGCAACCTCTCCCTAAGCTCAGATCAGCAGCAGTAAGATGGCGGTCGGCGGGAACGCCTCTTTATAGCCCCTGTGACGTCGCAGACAGCAAGCCAATCACTGCAATGCCCTTCTCTAAGATGGTGGGGACCAGGACCTATGTCATCACGCTGCCCACACTCTGCGTTTACCTTCATTGGCTGAGAAATGGCGCTTTTCGCGTCATTGAAACGCGACTTTGGCGCGAAAGTCGCGTACCGCATGGCCGACCCCGCACAGGGGTCGGATCGGGTTTCATGAAACCCCGACTTAGCCAAAAGTCGGCGACTTTTGAAAATGTTCGACCCGTTTCGCTCAACCCTACTGGAGACATCTAAGGTGGCCAGCAATGAATCCAGACCTGAATCCCATAGAACACCTGTGGAGAGATCTAAAAATGGCAGTTTGGAGAAGGCACCCTTCAAATATCAGGGACCTGGAGCAGTTTGTCAAAGAAGAATGGTCTAAAATTCCAGCAGACCATTGTAAGAAACTCATTGATGGTTACTGGAAGCGGTTGGTCGCAGTTATTTTGGCTAAAGGTTGTGTAACCAAGTATTAGGCTGAGGGTGCCAATACTTTTGTCTGGCCCATTTTTGGAGTTTTGTGGGAAATGATCAATGTTTTGCTTTTTGCTTCATTCTCTTTTGTGTTTTTTCATTTAAGACAAATTAAATGAAGATAATAATACCAAAGAATTTGTATTTGCAATCATTTTCAGGAAGAAAATTAGTATTATCTGATAGAATTGCAGGGGTGTCAATACTTTTGGCCATGACTGTAGGTAACCAGGAGGTGTTTAAGGTCTTTATGTTCCTTTCCCACCTGGAAAAAAAATGGAAAGGACGTGTGAGCTTCTACATGTACGTGCAAACAGCAACTTTTTCAGATGTATTCTGCTTTTAAAAAAGCCAGAAAAAGCCCTAAATAAAAGCTCAAAAGTGTGAAGATATTCATTTCACTGTAAAAATGTCTTGCTGTTCAAATGTTCAGACTTTTGTATATTCGTGTTGTAATCACTTTAGTTTTCCAAAGATGCCAAGCGAAGTGAGCTGACCAAAATGCTCTATACTTTATAAATAAAGTCAATAGGAGAGTTCAAAAAAATGACTGTAAAGCTTCTTTAGAGCACTTTGCCAGAGCTTTTGCTTAAAAAAACCCTAGCAGTTCCATAATTTGAGTGGAATTAATAAAACGGGCAGTGAAAATGTCAGAAAAGTACTGAGGAAATGATAAAAAAAAATGCTAAAAAATGCTAAAAAAAGACCTTTCAGGAAAAAAATAACTGTGTTTCCTAAGGTGACTTGTGTACACATACCCTTAGAGGTTCCCATTCTTAGGGCTAGCTCACACAGGCGTATAAGGCTAGGTTCACATTGCGTTAGGGCAATCCGTTAAGCGCATAGTGCTAGCGGATTGCGCTAACGCAATGTTTCTATAGGGTCGGCATTCTCCCTCCCCGCTAGCGCAGATCCCCGATCTGTGCAAGCGAGGAACGGGCCTCGGACGCACCTCGGACGCTGCAAGCAGCGTCCGAGGTCCGTCACAAAAGAGCGGCACATCGCTAGCGCGTGCCGAAAATGGCATGCGATAGCGATGCGCTTCAGCAAAAAATCACATTGCTGTCAATGGGTGCGCTAACGGACCCGTTGCGCGGCGTTAATTGCGACATTTTCGCCGTGCAACACAGTCCGTTAGCGTTAACCCATTAACGCAATGTGAACCTAGCCTAACTCGGATGAGTACTTTCCTATGATTTAACAGATAGCATTAGGACCAATGTTCTTTAAAAGAGCAGTGAAGAACTGCGTTTTTTTCACAGACTGAATCTGTCTGTGGAAAAAAATAGCAGCATTTTGCATTTTGCACAACAAATTGTATGACACGCACTCATTCAAGTTTGTGGGTTGGTGTAAAACATTGGACTGCATTGGGATGTCATCCGAGTACAGTCCAATTTCCGCTCACTCAGACAATGGAGGAGATGGAGAAATTACATTCTCCATCTTCTCTGCACCTTTGATACAATTCTCTCATCTGACAGAATCGAATCACAGTAAACTGATGCTCTGATCAAACAAGGATCAGTGTTATGAAAGGTAATTCAGTACCACAATGGACATAGAGGTCAGCGCACATACAGTGACCTGGCAATAACCCAAAAAACAAGAACGAGCTCTGAGACGTGGGAACTCTGTTGACCGCAATCCCTAATCCTCTCCAACCACACTAAAGGCAGCCGTGGATTGCGCCTAACGCTCCCTATGCAACTCGGCACGGCCTGAGAAACTAGCTAGCCTGAAGATAGAAAAATAAGCCTACCTTGCCTCAGAGAAATACCCCAAAGGAAAAGGCAGCCCCCACATATAATGACTGTGAGTTAAGATGAAAAGACAAACGTAGAGATGAAATAGATTTAGCAAAGTGAGGCCCAACTTTCTGAACAGAGCGAGGATAGGAAAGGTAACTTTGCGGTCAACACAAAACCCTACAAAAACCACGCAAAGGGGGCAAAAAGACCCTCCATACCGAACTAACGGCACGGAGGTACACCCTCTGCGTCCCAGAGCTTCCAGCAAGCAGTAAAAAACAAATTGACAAGCTGGACAGAAAAAAACAGCAAACAAATAGCAAAGAGGAACTTAGCTATGCAGAGCAGCAGGCCACAGGAACGATCCAGGAGGAAACAGGTCCAATACTAGAAGATTGACTGGAGGCCAGGATCAAAGCACTAGGTGGAGTTAAATAGAGCAGCACCTAACGACTTCATCACATCACCTGAGGAAGGAAACTCAGAAGCCGCAGTACCACTTTCCTCCACCAACGGAAGCTCACAGAGAGAACCAGCCGAAGTACCACTTGTGACCACAGGAGGGAGCTCTGCCTGTCATGATCCCAATGGCAGGGGATCACAAAAAGACAAGCACAAAAACAAAACAAGCTCTAGGGTGATGGAACCTGAGCTGACCGCGATCCTGAACCTAAACACACAACTAGCAGTAGCCGGGGAACGTGCCTACGATGATTCCTAGACGTCTCGCGCCAGCCGAAGGATTAACTTCCCCTATAAGAAGAAACACAGACCTCACTTGCCTCCAGAGAAACACCCCACAGAAATAGCAGCCCCCCACATGTAATAACAGTGAAATGAGAGGAAAGCACATACGTAGTTATGAAAATAGAATCAGCAAAAATGAGGCCCGCTAAAGCTAGATAGCAGAGGATACAAAAGTGAACTGCGCGGTCAGCGAAAAACCCTTCAAAAAAACCATCCTGAAATTACTTGAACTCATGTGCCAACTCATGGAACATGAGGAGTAATTTCAGCCCACTAGAGCAACCAGCAGCAAGGAATCACATCTCTGCAAGCTGGACTAAGACAAAAATTAAGCAAAACGTGGAACAAGAAAATCAAAACTTAGCTTGTCCTGAAGATAACAGACGCAGGGAGCAGAGGTAAAAAGACACGCTGATTACATTGATAGCCGGCGAGGAAATGACAAAAAAGCCAGGTTAAATAGGAAACTCCCATAACCTGATGGAACAGGTGGACACCAGAGACCGCAGAGAACACAAGTCACCCAGTACCATCAGTAACCACCAGAGGGAGCCCAAAAACAGAACTCACAACAGTACCCCCCCCTTGAGGAGGGGTCACCGAACCCTCACGAGAATCACCAGGGCGACCAGGATGAGCCCTATGAAAAGCACGGACCAAATCGGCAGCATGAACATCAGAGGCAATCACCCAAGAATTATCCTCCTGACCATAACCCTTCCACTTGACCAAATACTGGAGTTTTCGTCTGGAAACACGAGAATCCAAGATCTTCTCCACAACATACTCCAATTCACCCTCCACCAGCACCGGAGCAGGAGGCTCAAGCGAAGGAACGACAGGTACCTCATACTTCCGCAACAACGACCGATGGAACACATTATGAATAGCAAACGATGCCGGGAGATCCAAACGAAACGACACAGGGTTAAGAATTTCCAAGATCCTATAGGGACCGATGAACCGAGGCTTGAACTTAGGAGAAGAGACCTTCATAGGAACAAAACGAGAAGACAACCACACCAAGTCCCCAACAAGAAGTCGAGGACCCACGCGGCGACGGCGATTAGCAAACTGCTGAGCCCTCTCCTGGGACAACTTCAAATTGTCCACCACATGACTCCAAATCCAATGCAACCTATCCACCACCATGTCCACTCCAGGACAATCAGAAGGCTCCACCTGACCAGAGGAAAAACGAGGATGAAACCCCGAATTACAAAAGAAAGGAGACACCAAGGTAGCAGAACTAGCCCGATTATTAAGGGCAAACTCGGCAAGCGGCAAAAAGGAAACCCAGTCATCTTGATCAGCAGAAACAAAACACCTTAAATAAGTTTCTAAAGTCTGATTAGTTCGTTCCGTCTGGCCATTCGTCTGAGGATGGAATGCAGACGAAAAGGACAAATCAATGCCCATCTTAGCACAGAACGTCCGCCAAAATCTAGACACAAACTGGGATCCCCTGTCAGAAACGATGTTCTCCGGAATGCCATGCAGACGGACCACGTTTTGAAAAAACAGAGGGACCAACTCAGAGGAGGAAGGTAACTTAGGCAAGGGTACCAGATGAACCATCTTAGAAAAGCGGTCACACACAACCCATATGACGGACATTTTTTGAGAGACAGGGAGATCCGAAATAAAGTCCATGGAAATGTGCGTCCAAGGACTCTTCGGGATAGGCAAAGGTAACAACAATCCACTGGCCCGAGAACAGCAAGGCTTAGCCCGAGCGCAAACTCCACAAGACTGCACGAAACAACGAACATCCCTCGACAAGGAAGGCCACCAAAAAGACCTGGCCACCAAGTCTCTAGTACCAAATATTCCAGGATGACCTGCCAACACAGAAGAATGGACCTCGAAGATGACTCTACTGGTCCAATTATCCGGAACAAACAGTCTTTCCGGCGGACAATGATCAGGTTTATCCGCCTGAAACTCCTGCAAAGCACGTCGCAAGTCTGGGGAGACAGCCGACAAAATCACCCCATCCCTAAGGATACCAGTGGGCTCAGAATTTCCAGGGGAGTCAGGCACAAAACTCCTAGAAAGAGCATCCGCCTTCACATTCTTTGAACCTGGCAGGTATGAAACCACAAAATTGAAACGGGAGAAAAACAGTGACCAACGAGCCTGTCTAGGATTCAGACGCTTGGCAGACTCAAGGTACATCAGATTTTTGTGATCAGTCAAGACCACCACACGATGTCTAGCACCCTCAAGCCAATGACGCCACTCCTCAAATGCCCACTTCATGGCCAAAAGCTCCCGATTACCAACATCATAATTCCGTTCAGCGGGCGAAAATTTTCTAGAAAAGAACGCACATGGCTTCATCACTGAGCCATCGGAGCTTCTCTGTGACAAAACCGCCCCCGCTCCGATCTCGGAAGCATCGACCTCAACCTGAAAAGGAAGCGACGTATCTGGCTGACGCAACACAGGAGCAGAAGAAAACCGGCGCTTAAGTTCCTGAAAGGCCTCCACAGCCGCAGGAGACCAATCAGTAACATCAGCACCCTTTTTAGTCAAATCCGTCAAAGGCTTAACAACACTAGAAAAATTAGTTATGAAGCGACGATAAAAATTAGCAAAGCCCAAGAACTTCTGTAGACTCTTAAGAGATGTAGGCTGCGTCCAGTCACAAATAGCCTGAACCTTGACGGGATCCATCTCAATAGTAGAAGGGGAAAAAATATACCCCAAAAAAGAAATCTTCTGGACTCCAAAGAGACATTTAGAACCCTTTACAAACAAAGAATTGGCCCGCAGGACCTGAAACACCTTCCTGACCTGCTGAACATGAGACTCCCAGTCATCAGAAAAAACCAAAACATCATCCAAATACACGATAATAAATTTATCCAGATATTCACGGAAAATATCGTGCATAAAAGACTGGAAGACAGAAGGAGCATTAGAAAGTCCAAAAGGCATCACCAAATACTCGAAATAGCCCTCAGGCGTATTAAATGCGGTTTTCCACTCATCACCCTGCCTTATCCGCACAAGATTATACGCACCCCAAAGATCAATCTTAGTGAACCATTTAGCCCCCTTAATGCGAGCGAACAAATCAGTCAACAATGGCAAAGGATACTGATATTTGACTGTAATCTTATTCAAAAGACGATAATCTATGCAAGGCCTCAAGGAACCATCTTTTTTGGCCACAAAAAAAAAACCTGCTCCCAAAGGGGACGAAGATGGACGGATATGTCCCTTTTCCAAGGACTCCTTAACATAATTCCGCATAGCAGTATGCTCTGGCACTGACAGATTGAACAAACGACCTTTAGGGAATTTACTGCCGGGAATCAAATCTATAGCACAATCGCAATCCCTGTGAGGAGGAAGCGAACTGAGCTTAGGCTCCTCAAAAACCTCCCGATAATCAGACCAATATACCGGAACCTCAGAAGGAGTAGATGAAGCGATAGAAATCGGAGATGCATCATCATGAACCCCCTGACATCCCCAGCTTAACACAGACATTGTTTTCCAGTCCAGGACTGGGTTATGATTTTGTAACCATGGCAGACCAAGCACTAAGACATCATGTAAATTATACAGTACCAGGAAGCGAATCACCTCCTGATGAACGGGAGTCATACGCATGGTCACTTGTGTCCAGTACTGAGGTTTATTCATAGCCAAAGGTGTAGAGTCAATTCCTTTCAAAGTAATAGGAACTTCCAGAGGCTCCAGACTAAACCCACAGCGGTTGGCAAATGACCAATCCATAAGACTCAGGGCAGCGCCTGAATCCACATAGGCATCGACGGAAATGGATGATAATGAACAAATCAGCGTCACAGACAGAATGAACTTAGACTGTAAAGTACCAATGGCAACAGACTTATCAACCTTTTTTGTGCGTTTAGAGCATGCTGATATAACATGAGCTGAATCACCACAATAAAAACACAATCCATTTTTCCGCCTATAATTTTGCCGTTCACTTCTGGACTGAATTCTATCACATTGCATTATCTCAGGTGCCTGTTCAGAAGACACCGCCAAATGGTGCACAGGTTTGCGCTCCCGTAAACGCCGATCAATCTGAATAGCCATAGTCATGGACTCATCCAGACCTGCAGGCGCCGGGAACCCCACCATAACATCTTTAATGGCCTCAGAAAGGCCATCTCTGAATTTTGCAGCCAGAGCGCACTCATTCCACTGAATAAGCACCGACCACTTCCGAAATTTCTGACAATATATTTCTGCTTCATCTTGCCCCTGAGAGAGAGCCAATAAAGCTTTTTCAGCCTGAATCTCTAGGTTAGGTTCCTCATAGAGCAAACCCAATGCCAGAAAAAACGCATCCACATTGAGCAACGCAGGATCCCCTGGTGCCAATGCAAATGCCCAATTCTGAGGGTCACCCCGCAGGAAAGATATAACAATCTTGACCTGCTGAGCAGGGTCTCCAGAGGAGCGAGATTTCAAGGAAAGAAACAACTTGCAATTGTTCCTAAAATTCAGAAAACTAGATCTATCTCCAGAAAAAAACTCTGGGACAGGAATTCTAGGCTCAGACATAGGCGTATGTACAACAAAATTTTGTATATTTTGAACCTTAGCAGCAAGATTATTCAGGCTGGAAGCCAAACTCTGGACGTCCATGATAAACAGCTGAGGTCAGAGCCATTCAAGGATTAAGAGGAGGAAAGAAGCAGTCAAGCTGCAATTAAGGCTAGGCAGCAAACACTGAGGAGGAGAGAAAAAAAAAAAAAAACTTCCTCAGACTACTTTTCCTCCTACTTCAGCCAAAACGATGACCAATTTTTTATGGCCGGCTATACTGTCATGATCCCAATGGCAGGGGATCACAAAAGGACAAGCACAAAAACAAAACAAGCTCTAGGGTGATGGAACCTGAGCTGACCGCGATCCTGAACCTAAACACACAACTAGCAGTAGCCGGGGAACGTGCCTACGATGATTCCTAGACGTCTCGCGCCAGCCGAAGGATTAACTTCCCCTATAAGAAGAAACACAGACCTCACTTGCCTCCAGAGAAACACCCCACAGAAATAGCAGCCCCCCACATGTAATAACGGTGAAATGAGAGGAAAGCACATACGTAGTTATGAAAATAGAATCAGCAAAAATGAGGCCCGCTAAAGCTAGATAGCAGAGGATACAAAAGTGAACTGCGCGGTCAGCGAAAAACCCTTCAAAAAAACCATCCTGAAATTACTTGAACTCATGTGCTAACTCATGGAACATGAGGAGTAATTTCAGCCCACTAGAGCAACCAGCAGCAAGGAATCACATCTCTGCAAGCTGGACTAAGACAAAAATTAAGCAAAACGTGGAACAAGAAAATCAAAACTTAGCTTGTCCTGAAGATAACAGACGCAGGGAGCAGAGGTAAAAAGACACGCTGATTACATTGATAGCCGGCGAGGAAATGACAAAAAAGCCAGGTTAAATAGGAAACTCCCATAACCTGATGGAACAGGTGGACACCAGAGACCGCAGAGAACACAAGTCACCCAGTACCATCAGTAACCACCAGAGGGAGCCCAAAAACAGAACTCACAACATCTGCCACAGAATTCACAACAGTACCCCTCCCTTGAGGAGGGGTCACCGAACCCTCACCAGAGCTCCCAGGACGACCAGGATGAGCCATATGAAAGGCACGAACAAGATCGGGAGCATGGACATCAGAGGCAAAGACCCAGGAATTATCTTCCTGAGCATAACCCTTCCACTTAACCAGATACTGGAGTTTCCGCCTTGAAACACGAGAATCCAAAATCTTCTCCACAATATACTCCAACTCTCCCTCCACCAAAACCGGGGCAGGAGGATCAACAGATGGAACCATAGGTGCCACGTATCTCCACAACAATGACCTATGGAATACGTTATGTATGGAAAAAGAATCTGGAAGGGTCAGACGAAAAGACACAGGATTAAGAACCTCAGAAATCCTATACGGACCAATTAAACGAGGTTTAAACTTAGGAGAGGAAACCTTCATAGGAATATGACGAGAAGATAACCAAACCAAGTCCCCAACCCGAAGTCGGGGACCCACACAGCATCTGCGATTAGCGAAACGTTGAGCCTTCTCCTGGGACAAAGTCAAATTGTCCACTACATGAGTCCAAATCTGCTGCAACCTATCCACCACAGTATCCACACCAGGACAGTCCGAAGACTCAACCTGCCCTGAAGAGAAACGAGGATGGAACCCAGAGTTGCAGAAAAACGGTGAAACCAAGGTAGCCGAGCTGGCCCGATTATTAAGGGCGAACTCAGCCAAAGGCAAAAAGGACACCCAGTCATCCTGATCAGCAGAAACAAAGCATCTCAGATATGTTTCCAAGGTCTGATTGGTTCGGTCTGGCCATTAGTCTGAGGATGGAAAGCCGAGGAAAAAGACAAGTCAATGCCCATCTTACCACAAAAGGCTCGCCAAAACCTCGAAACAAACTGGGAACCTCTGTCAGAAACTATATTCTCTGGAATGCCATGTAAACGAACCACATGCTGGAAAAACAATGGCACCAAATCAGAGAAGGAAGGCAATTTAGACAAGGGTACCAAATGGACCATCTTAGAGAAGCGATCACAGACCACCCAAATGACTGACATCTTTTGAGAGACGGGAAGATCTGAAATAAAATCCATAGAGATATGTGTCCAAGGCCTCTTCGGGACCGGCAAGGGCAAAAGCAACCCACTGGCACGAGAACAGCAGGGCTTAGCCCGAGCACAAATCCCACAGGACTGCACAAAAGTACGCACATCCCGCAACAGAGATGGCCACCAAAAGGATCTAGCCACTAACTCTCTGGTACCAAAGATTCAAGGATGACCAGCCAACACCGAACAATGAACCTCAGAGATAACTTTATTCGTCCACCTATCAGGGACAAACAGTTTCTCCGCTGGGCAACGATCAGGTTTATTAGCCTGAAATTTTTGCAGCACCTGCCGCAAATCAGGGGAGATGGCAGACACAATTACTCCCACTTTGAGGATACCCGCCGGCTCAGATACACCCGGAGAGTCGGGCACAAAACTCCTAGACAGAGCATCCGCCTTCACATTTTTAGAGCCTGGAAGGTATGAAATCACAATGCCAAAACGGGCAAAAAACAACGACCAACGAGCTTGTCTAGGATTCAACCGCTTGGCGGACTCGAGATAAGTCAAGTTCTTATGATCAGTCAAGACCACCACGCGATGCTTAGCTCCTTCAAGCCAATGACGCCACTCCTCGAATGCCCACTTCATGGCCAGCAACTCTCGATTGCCCACATCATAATTTCGCTCAGCAGGCGAAAACTTCCTGGAATGGTTTCATCACCGAGCAATCAAAACTTCTCTGCGACAAAACAGCCCCTGCTCCAATCTCAGAAGCATCAACCTCGACCTGGAACGGAAGCGAAACATCTGGTTGACACAACACAGGGGCAGAAGAAAAACGACGCTTCAACTCTTGAAAAGCTTCCACCGCAGCAGAAGACCAATTGACCAAATCAGCACCTTTCTTGGTCAAATCGGTCAATGGTTTAGCAATACTAGAAAAATTGCAGATGAAGCGACGATAAAAATTAGCAAAGCCCAGGAACTTTTGCAGACTTTTCAGAGATGTCGGCTGAGTCCAATTATGGATGGCTTGGACCTTAACAGGGTCCATCTTGATAGTAGAAGGGGAAAAGATGAACCCCAAAAATGAAACCTTCTGAACACCAAAGAGACACTTTGATCCCTTCACAAACAAAGAATTAGCACGCAGGACCTGAGACACCGTTCTGACCTGCTTCACATGAGACTCCCAATCATCCGAGAAGATCAAAATGTCATCTAAGTACACAATCAGGAATTTATCCAGGTACTCTCGGAAGATGTCATGCATAAAGGACTGAAACACTGATGGAGCATTGGCAAGTCCGAATGGCATTACTAGATACTCAAAATGGCCCTCGGGCGTATTAAATGCAGTTTTCCACTCATCGCCTCACTTAATACGCACAAGATTATACGCACCACGAAGATCTATCTTGGTGAACCAACTAGCCCCCTTAATCCGAGCAAACAAATCAGATAACAATGGCAAGGGGTACTGAAATTTAACCGTGATCTTATTTAGAAGGCGGTAATCTATACAAGGTCTCAGTGAACCATCCTTCTTGGCTACAAAAAAGAACCCTGCTCCTGATGGCGACGATGACGGGCGAATATGCCCCTTCTCCAAAGACTCCTTCATATAACTCCGCATAGCGGCGTGCTCAGGCACAGATAAATTAAACAGTCGACCTTTTGGGAATTTACTACCAGGAATCAAATTGATAGCACAATCACAATCCCTATGCGGAGGTAGGGTATCGGACTTGGGCTCATCAAATAAATCCCGGTAATCATACAAGAACTCAGGAACCTCAGAAGGGGTGGATGACGAAATAGTCAGAAATGGGACATCACCATGTACCCCCTGACAACCCCAGCTGGACACAGACATGGATTTCCAATCTAATACTGGATTATGGACTTGTAGCCATGGCAACCCCAACACGACCACATCATGCAGATTATGCAACACCAGAAAGCGAATAACCTCCTGACGTGCAGGAGCCATGCACATGGTCAGCTGGGTCCAGTACTGAGGCTTATTCTTGGCCAAAGGCGTAGCATCAATTCCTCTCAATGGAATAGGACACTGCAAGGGCTCCAAGAAAAACCCACAACGCCTAGCATACTCCAAGTCCATCAAATTCAGAGCAGCGCCTGAGTCCACAAACGCCATGACAGAATACGATGACAATGAGCAGATCAAGGTAACAGACAGAAGAAATTTTGACTGTACCGTACCAATGGTGGCAAACCTAGCGAGCCGCTTAGTGCGCTTAGGACAATCAGAGATAGCATGAGTGGAATCACCACAGTAGAAACACAGCCCATTCAGACGTCTGTGTTCTTGCCGTTCAACTCTGGTCAAAGTCCTATCGCACTGCATAGGCTCAGGTTTAAGCTCAGGTAATACCGCCAAATGGTGCACAGATTTACGCTTGCGCAAGCGTCGACCGATCTGAATGGCCAAAGACATAGACTCATTCAGACCAGCAGGCATAGGAAATCCCACCATGACATCCTTAAGGGCTTCAGAGAGACCTTTTCTGAAAATAGCTGCGAGCGCACCTTCATTCCACTGAGTGAGTACGGACCACTTTCTAAATTTCTGACAATATACCTCTATTTCATCCTGACCCTGACACAGAGCCAGCAAATTCTTCTCTGCCTGATCCACAGAATTAGGCTCATCGTACAGCAATCCGAGCGCCAGGAAAAATGCATCGATATTACTTAATGCAGGATCTCCTGACGCAAGAGAAAATGCCCAGTCCTGAGGGTCGCCACGCAAAAAAGAAATAACGATCCTAACTTGTTGAACTGGGTCACCAGAGGAGCGAGGTTTCAAAGCCAGAAATAGTTTACAATTATTTTTGAAACTCAGAAACCTAGTTCTATCTCCAAAAACCAAATCAGGAATAGGAATTCTCGGTTCTAACATAGAATTCTGAACCACAAAGTCTTAAATACTTTGTACTCTTGCCGTGAGCTGATCCACACATGAAGACAGACCTTTAATGTCCATTGCTACACCTGTGTCCTGAACCACCCAAATGTCTAGGGGAAAAAAAAGGCAAAACACAGTGCAAAGAAAAAAAAATGGTCTCAGAACTTCTTTTTTCCCTCTATTGGGAATCATTAGTACTTTGGACCTCCAGTACTGTTATGAAAGGTAATTCAGTACCACAATGGACATAGAGGTCAGCGCACATACAGTGACCTGGCAATAACCCAAAAAACAAGAACGAGCTCTGAGACGTGGGAACTCTGTTGACCGCAATCCCTAATCCTCTCCAACCACACTAAAGGCAGCCGTGGATTGCGCCTAACGCTCCCTATGCAACTCGGCATGGCCTGAGAACTAGCTAGCCTGAAGATAGAAAAATAAGCCTACCTTGCCTCAGAGAAATACCCCAAAGGAAAAGGCTGCCCCCACATATAATGACTGTGAGTTAAGATGAAAAGACAAACGTAGAGATGAAATAGATTTAGCAAAGTGAGGCCCAACTTTCTGAACAGAGCGAGGATAGGAAAGGTAACTTTGCGGTCAACACAAAACCCTACAAAAACCACGCAAAGGGGGCAAAAAGACCCTCCGTACCGAACTAACGGCACGGAGGTACACCCTCTGCGTCCCAGAGCTTCCAGCAAGCAGAAAAAACAAATTGACAAGCTGGACAGAAAAAAACAGCAAACAAATAGCAAAGAGGAACTTAGCTATGCAGAGCAGCAGGCCACAGGAACGATCCAGGAGGAAACAGGTCCAATACTAGAAGATTGACTGGAGGCCAGGATCAAAGCACTAGGTGGAGTTAAATAGAGCAGCACCTAACGACTTCACCACATCACCTGAGGAAGGAAACTCAGAAGCCGCAGTACCACTTTCCTCCACCAACGGAAGCTCACAGAGAGAACCAGCCGAAGTACCACTTGTGACCACAGGAGGGAGCTCTGCCACAGAATTCACAACAGATCAGTGTCATTGGAAGAGAGAATCCTCACTCTTTGTGATCCCAGCTTTGCTGGCTCTGTTGGAGTCATTACCCTGAGCAATGGTATGGAATATAGTGCTGTGTTTGAATCGCCAAAAATGTCAGCTGCTGCTTTACAGAATGCTGAGGATTATATCAGTCAGAGAAAGCTCACGTGACCTCAAGCGTGATCATCCTCCTCATAATGCCTTGCAGCTACCACATGGCATGGCACAAGCAATCAGAAGGGACTATCCTAGCCAGTATAAAAGCAGAAACAGGAAATGCAGCAGCCATCTTATGGTAAATTTAAATCGTGAAAGGATGTTGCAGCTCAAAAAAATGCATCATTTTGCATTGTTTAAAAAATTGTGGCAAAAATGTGATACAGCCTCGATGTGTGTATGCAGCCTAAAAGTGTGTGTGACAGCACAGCAGCGAAGAAGATTGGTGTGTGAGGAAAAGTGAATGGTGTCATAAATGTTTGCAGACTATTTGTATACTTTGAAGCACGTTTGATTCATGTCAAATCCATTTGTTGCAGCATCAAATGTTTTTGGCAAATCTGGTGAATTTCAATTTTAAAACATTTGTTCATCTCTATTATATGTATATACAGTATACATCAGGAGAAAGAGAAAGGTGGGAGGAGCAGTCAGACAGCAATGCATGGTGGGAAATGGGAGTTGAAGTTTCAACATGAAGCTGGAACTACAGCGCTAGTAAACAGGCGTACATGCAAACTGACTTATAACGGTAAAACAATTAAAGAATTGTATAATTGGATTCCTTATGGTGTAGAAATTGTAGCTTGAATTAAAAAATATATGTTAATCATGGACGAGTCCTGTAAGACATCAGGGAATTAAAGGTCTCTTTTAAAAGCTGTTTTGGAACGTGGATAGGTCATGTGTAGAGATGGACGAATTTATTTGAGTGGAATTTACTTATATACAAATGTTACACGTTCCATATTCTCCACAATGTAATTTTTTTCTGTTGCTTGTTCTCCCTTGTACGATCCTTGGCACCTCATCTTAGGGTGCAATTTGGCTAATTCAGATCTCGATAGATCCACTCATTTTTAGTCAAGTGATATATGTGTATGGCCATGATTGCTGAGACCCTCAATAACTGCCAGAATGAGACATTTTTGTCCTTTGTCTGAATAAAGAAGCAGTGTTCTATCTTGGCAACTGCTACATTCATTCTTTGGCACTGCCGAAGATGGCCAGTATTTGTAATCTACTGGAACCCCAAACTTCTAAATATATTAACCCTGTTTTAATCTTTTTACAGGCTCTTTAATCAATAATAAACAGTTTTGCATCCAAACACCACCATATTGTGTGCAAAAATTAATTATACACAATGGGTGTACCCATTCTATTTTTTGTCTAATCTTTTTACATCATCCCATTTTATTGTAAATAAATGTATCACCAAGCATGTTTCTTTATTTTAACCTGATCATTTGGGCCCATTGCACTCCCACACCCTCCCATTTCCCAGTCTATACCAGCAGAGCTTTTTTGATATATACCAGGTATTCTTCACTATCAAACACATATTATGTATGAGACTTGCTATTTAAATTCATCGCATCCCTCAATGTTTGACGTGTAATACCCACGTTTTGCATTAAGATATGGAATAGGAGATTTTTGTATCTTGTTCAACAAATTTAATGCATGTCCATGAACATGCGAAGCTCGGTGAATAGCTAGTATGCTTTATCTCTGGCCTACAGCACTTTCTCTGAATTCAATACTGCAGGCACAATTTAATGCAAACCCAATTTATGACTTAATGCTCCAGGGACCATACTGTGAGATTGTTACATTATTCTTTTCTAATCCTATTTGTGTTTTAATTTGCAAAGCCTGTAATGAAGTACATGCCCTGAATAGATTCAAGATCTTTTACTTTGTCTGTGACTCTGTTTAATATAATGTGTTTTACAGTTCTCATTCCATACCCCGGTGGTCAGGCTGGGATTAGATCTTCAATTCAACAAGTGGAGTCATTCAAAATGCACTATTATAAGAAATGTTTCATTGCCTATTTCACAACACAATCTCTTAGTCACTTGTCACTTGAGTTCAGACTCTGAATTTATTGCTTTGTGGAATAAATTGAATAAATACAACGTGAATATATTCATAAATGAATAGCAATCATACTTTCTGCAATAATAAAGCTGTTAGGTACTATATGATCAGATAGATAGATAGATAGATAGATAGATAGATAGATAGATAGATATCCAAAACATTAATGATGCTATCCAAAGAATAAGTCCAAAAAAGTGTGGATTTAATTCTTATCCTGATAGGTATGGATACAATGGGCCCATGTTGCCCTAAGGCTTTTATTTGTTAGTTGTTATTATTTGTTATTTGTATAGAAGTAGGAACCTAAACATGAGAAATGAAGAATCAAAATTTATTAAATCTGTTGTTCTATGAACTAGAACAGAAAAAGCAGTCCGTTCTAGGACACTACAAAAAGGAGGAATAACTTGTGGCTACTGGTCCTAAAGACTCCCTTGAGCACCAGGGTCTGGGGTGACTGCTACCTCTACACCTCTATAACTTTGCATTTACATAGAGGAATAGTAAAGGGTATTGATGATTTTTTTATATGAAAGTTTACATGAAGAGTTACAGATACCAGAACTTAAATGAGGATATACACCCCGGGGGATTATAATACTTTACCTTCTTATCTTGGTTGTAGAGCTTGAACAGTCATTTAACCAGCTCATGTTTTGCCTCCTGGAAATCCAAAAAAACACCATAAGAGGAAAAACCTCCACTATTCTAGCCAAAAAAAACACCAGTACACAGGCAGAGATGCTTACCTGTCCAGGGCCTCCAAACACTTGCACTAACCAAGGTGCAGCGGACCCAAATAAAGATGGCGAATACACAGGTGCAATTATACCGATAAGGCAGCCAGCCTACAAGGTTCACACAGAAATGCAGAGCATGTGGCTCAAAGCCTATTAATGACACCATATAGCGGGCTAACCATTGCTGTCTATAATGCATCCTGTGCGAACAGAGGCCACAGTTTACAGAGCCATCTAGGGCCCAGCCGCACCCTGTGCGGCATGCCAGGGTTCTGTGCGCCGTCCCGGGGCTTTGTGCGTGTGTGCGAGGGGCTCTGTGCAGCGTGTCGGGGCTCTGTGCGGTGTGCCAGGGCTCTGTGCGGCGTTCCAGGGCTCTGTGCGGGCATCGTCCGATGGGACTACAAGTCCCATCGAACGATGCCTACTACAGTGACAGTGTTTGACACATTAGCCAATGATGGGACAGTAGTAGTCCCATCATCCGGCTAATGTGTTGAATGAAAAAAAAAAACATACATACTACATACATACATACATACTACATACAATACATTCATACATTACATACAATACATACATGCAGACATACAGTACATTAAACATAGAGTTCATACTCACCATTACTTGTCACTGTTCCCCGAAGCTAGTGTCATCTGTAAAAAAAATGAAAATAACAAGCAACCAATATACTCCCTTTCCACAGAAATCCATGAGTGTCCCACGACGAACTCCCATGGAGAACTGCAGCATCAGCTTATGCGACCGCTCTCTAGGGGCTCCAGGAACACAATGACGGGAGGAAGGTATCCTTCCGAACTGCATTCCTCCGCCGCTGTAAAAAAAATAGTCCCTAGTCTCACTTTTGGCATTCCTGTGTGAGAAATTTTCCCACTCAGCAATTGCCATAAAGTGAAACTTTGAACTATAGTAACCTCAGTGATGCACTGCAGGAGCCATCATCTCCTGTCAGTGTGTCACTGAGGGTCCTATAGAGCAGTGACATCACCCGATGTCACTGTTCTATAGGGGAGATCATCGTGGGACACTCGTTATTAATTGGACTACGGCGGACAGGTAGTATACGGTTTATTATTTTATGTTTTTTGCAGGCGCTGAAGTATGGTTAAATGAAGAATATTAAAATACTTTTTTCCTAATGTGTGCGTGTTTTATTAACCCTTGGGAAGAGAGGGGCTAAGTGCTTGAATTGGCGCATCTTACAGATGCGCCATTTCTGGGGTGGCTGCGGACTGGTATTTGTAGCCGGGGGGGCCAATATCCATGGCCCCTCTCTAGGCTATGAATATCATCCCGCAGCTGTCTGCGTAGCCTTTCTGGCTATAAAATATAGGGGGACCCCACGTCATTTTTTGGGGGGTCACCCTATTTTAATAGCCAGTAAAGGCTAAACAAACAGGTGCCAGCTGATATTCATAGCAGGCTACAAATATTGGCCCCCGGCCGTCGGCTTTCCCCCTCTGGCGCAGAAAATTGCACGGTAGCCCAAACCGTTTTTATCATTTTTTTAAAAAAATTAAGCGCTCATTAAGGCCTCTTTCACACTTGCATCAGTATGGGTCCGTCGCTATGCATCGGGCCGACGTACCTACGCACGTTGTGAAATTTGTGCACAACATGGGCAGCGGATGCAGTTTTCAACGCATCCGCTGCCCATTCTGAAGTCCGGGGAGGAGGGGGCGAAGTTTCGGCTGCGCATGCTCGGTAGAAAATGGCAGACGCGATGGACAAAAAAACATTCACTTGAACGTTTTTTCGTGCCGATGGTCCACCAAAACACGATGGATCCGTTGCACGACGGACGCGACGTTTGCCATCCGTCGCGATCCATCGCTAATACAAGTCTATGTGTAAAAAACGCATCCTGCGAGCACATTTGCAGGATCCGTTTTTTTCCCAAAACGACGGATTGCGACGGATTGCTAAAAACGCAAGTGTGAAAGTAGCCTTAGAAACATCGGCCTTTCTATTATATATCTATGGATATATCAATCTATAGATATATTTATAGATAGATATATCTATAGATACATAGATGCCTCAGAAGTTACCTAATTTTATTCCTCAACACATTTGCCAAGAGATTTAGTGACTATTTTGTCCCCAAAATAAATTATTGTTTGACAGATGGCAAAAAGGGAAAACTGCCATTTTATTTTGAATTAGGGGTTTGTTTTATTTTTTGTGATATTGACTGCATGGTATATGTGATATATTAACTTATATAATATATACTATATTATACTAATATAGTTTTATTTATGCTAAAACTATTTTTGTGTCACTCTCCATATTCTGGTAGATATAACCTTCTCATTTACCTGTTGTTGATTTTTTTTTTAATTGGTACATTTTTGGGTTATAGCTGAATTTTTGTTTGATTTTTAATCCATCTCTTGTGAGATAACGTGAAATAAAAACAGCGATTCTGACATTTTTTTCAATGGTGTTCATTGGGAGGGATAAATAGTGTGGTTATTTTATAGTGTGAGACAGACATTGTGATATCAAATATGTATAGTTTATTTGTATTTTATTACTTTTTTAAAGTAATTAATTTAAAAAAAAAAAAATTATGTTCTTATGAGTAACTATTAGTGATGAGCGCAAGTGCTCAAAGCTTGAGTTTGTCTAGGGTGCTCGGCTTTGCACCGAGCATCGAGGGTTCTCGAGTTGCATTTTTGTTCTTGCTTACAATAGAAAGCCTTATCAAGGATAACCATGGCTTTTTTCGGCCTTACTAACTATGTTACTATGTTACTATGATAGATTGTTGTAGTTTGTCCTTAGCAACATTTTCTTTTAAAAAAAAGGTCTCTTAACCGTCAATTAACAAGTAAATATAATGATATCTAGAATTGTTTAGAATAAAATTTTTAGTTGGGATAAAATTTAAACCCCTATATAAAACTGTCAATTCTGCAGATGAAGGAATTTAGGGGGTTAAATTAAACACCCACTACATCTTGCGTTCTTTGTCCTCTTCTTTCTTCTGGTATAATATCTCCCATTTCTTCCACTTCCTCTCTTTTCTTTGTCATTTTTTGAAAACCTGCAGCTCTTTTTAACTAAAGGTACCGTCACATTTAGCGACGCTGCAGCGATCTAGACAACGATGCCGATCACTGCAGCGTCGCTGTGTGGTCGCTGGAGAGCTGTCACACAGCGACCAACGATGCCGAAGTCCCCAGGTAACCAGGGTAAACATTGGGTTACTAAGCGCAGGGCCGCGCTTAGTAACCCGATGTTTACCCAGGTTACCAGTGTAAATGTAAAAAAAAAACACTACATACTTACATTCTGGTGTCTGTCGCGTCCCCCGGCGTTCTGCTTCCCTGCACTGTGTAAGCGCCGACCATAAAGCAGAGCGGTGATGTCACTGCTGTGCTATGCTTTACGGCCAGCCGGCGCTGACAGTGCAGGGAAGCAGAACGCCGGGGGACGCGACAGACACCAGAATGTAAGTATGTACTGTTTTTTTTTTTTTTACATTTACACTGGTAACCAGAGTAAATATCGGGTTACTAAGCGTGGGCTCCTCTGCTGAGTAGCAGACAGTGGTAGTAGGCGCAATGTATTAACTGGTCCAAATAGAGGCCAGGGCCCCTGTATATTTTAACTATCATCTATCATTTCAACAAATTTGTATTGGCAGTGCCAATGAAGGATTTAACAGCGCAGACTACACAGTGGTGGAGCAGGGAGAGGAAAGTATTACAAGTGGTAGAGCACTGTTCGAGCTGGGGGAACACTCTCTCATGGGCGGCGGGACTGGCACAGGGCCCCTCATATTACGACAGTGTGTCTGACGTTGGTTGTGCACCACCACCATCAGAGACACTTCATTGTACTATGAAGGACCATGTGCCAGTGCCGTCGCCCAAGAGTGGGCGCACCCACCTGTCCAGGCAAACGGCACTCGCACGGGTGCTTACGCCATGTGGTGACCACGGCCCTGTGGGGGGAGTCAGCCCATTTAGGGAGGTATAAAAATGGCCTATGGTGGACATTCAGCAGCTGCAAATGGTGGAATTGGAGAAGTCAGTAAGAGGAGGCCGAAAGCAAGACATTTTTCAGGCAAGATACGTGTCAGCAGGAGAAGGTGGGGCAAAATAATTTGAAATCCATGATTAGTTCATTTTAATGAAGATTAGATCATCAACATTCTGGGTAGCCAGATGTGTCCTTTTTTTGGTCAGTATTGAACCAGCAGCACTGAAGACTCTTTCTGATAGTACACTAGAAGCAGGGCAAGCGAGCTCCTGTAATGTATATTCTGCCAATTCAGGCCAGGTGTCTATTTTAGATGCCCAGTAATCAAAGGGGAATGACCTGTGAGGCAGCAATAAAAAGGACTGCTGCACACAAAAGTGTGGACAAATAAACAAGATTTCTTTGCAGAAAGGAGCAACAGGATTTTTGCTTTTAAAAAAGCAGTTGGTTTGCACAGCGGCGTGCAAACAGCAATGCAGCTATCAGGGAGCCTTACAAGGCAGCCTAATAAGCTACAGAGCTGATGCACAAAAATATAGCCTCCACTGTCCCTGCAAACAAATGGTGGTGTTGGACAGTGGAAATCGCTACAGCACAAGCAGTTTCGGGGCTTAATTTTCGCTCCCTAACTATATCCCTTCTTCTGATGAAGCTTCTGCAACCTCTCCCTATGCTACGATTTGCAGAAGATGGCGGTTGGCGTGCACGCCCCTTTATAGCCCCTTTGACGCTGCAGAAAGCAAGACAATCACTGTCATGCCCTTCTCTAAGATGGTGGGGACCAAGACCTATGTCATCACGCTGCCCACACTCTGCGTCCTCCTTCATTGGCTGAAAAATGGCGCTGAAAGCGTCATACGAAATGCGACTTTGGCGTGAAGATCGCCGACCTCATGGCCGATCCCACACTAGGGTCGGGTTTCATGAAACCCGGCTTTGCCGAAAGTCGCGATTTTTGGATTTGTCCGATCCATTTCGCTCAACCCTACTAAAGATGATTTTTCTATTTAGAAGTGTTGGATTGTGTGTTTAAGGAAATCATAATGATCTTACAGATTTCTACTGTAGTCAGATGAGTGCAATCTGAGAAGGAAATGATGGCTGTGATAGTAAAGCTGGTACGAGGACACAGGAAGTTGAGCAGAAAGGCATAATACAACATGAAAATTATGAAAATTGGCAGAAAGGGTTTACGGGGTTATTTAGAGGCGTTACCTTTAGGCATTTATAGCAAAACACACAACTGAGTGAGGGTAGTGGACAACCTCTTTAATGATTAGGCCATGTCGACAATTCCATATGTTGCAACAAAGGTTGGCAAAAGTTGGTGTCCCATTTAGGGGGTAAGCAAAGTAATTTACGTTGCTAATATACTACTAAACTTTCTTTTACTGTCTTGTCCTTTCAGTAAGTTAATTACCAAAACTGTTTGAGCCTCCCTGGGAATAAACCTTTTCGGTTGATTTGAGGTGAATTGCATTTTAATTTTGGCTACTAAATTACTGTGACTGCACTATTAAATGTGCTCTTAAAAACCTTTCTGCGTGTTTCTCAATTACCAACCTACCACATTTGCCTTCCGGTGATTAGATTTTTTTAAGAGCCGGTTTTCTAATGAATTACAATGTCTTCATTGGTTTTATAAGTAACAAATCTAAGCTCTAGAAATGAATCTGGCGGATAGCATGTTTTAGGGATTAAAGGTGCCATCTTCATGCTTGGGTTAATAAATTCTTATTTTTCCAAACAGAGAATTAGGGGTAATTGTAAGAAGGAAGAAAGTTTCTGTAACAGTAAGTAATCCTAAACCCAAACGAGTAAAGTCAGTATGACATTTGTATGTTCTCTCCCTGTTGGGATGGATTTCAATGCATGCGTCAAAGAATATTAGTTATTAAAAAATTGGACTTAGTGCCGACATAAGCCACCTATGCTAAATGAGGAGCCTTATTGGTCTGGGAAAAAAGTTGTGGCCATCAAGCCTGGTAATATTATTGTATATTACTATAACTCAGACATTATATAGCTATGTTATTAATTTACATTACATTGGTTAATTACCTTGAGTCCATTTCGCAGCACATCTCTGCTGATAATTACATATGAGTGACTGCTGAGTATTAACTTTCAGTCAAATTTCCAGAAATTTTTGAGCTGCAAACTCAAACAGTTTGCAATTCAATTCGCAAACATCACAAAAAATCTTGGAAAATCTTAAAACCAAGGCTTGTGTGTCAGAGAAAGTGTGCCTCTTAGATCGTGTGATGGGCAAACCATATTTTTTCATAAAACAAATTAAAAATCTTCACTTTTCGGAAATTTAAACGCAACTGACTGCCTCACAAAACAAAATGTACGAGTTGTAAAAAAATGCTTTTCTTTTTCTTTTTTTTGCATACTTCCTTGTTATAGCAGTACAATATTAGACCTGCACACACCACCAGCAAAGCTTGGCATCTGCTAAAAAAGGATGATTTTTTAACTGTTTTTACAATTTAAGTAGCCTATAATGTCTGTTAGTGCTGTTGGCTATCACCGGTTACCTTCTATTTTCTCCAACCTGGATGGTTTTAGGTCATTTGTCCATTAATAAGCCTGTGTTTACCTTAAAGAGCTCAAAAAGGCTCAATAAATTCCTAGGAGACCATATGCTGTACATGTATATTACCAGCAATTAGAGGCTTTTTGTTGAGATCCGTGGCAAATTTAATCACCACAAATCAAATTTTGGAGAAAAATTTGGTGTGGTTGGCAAATTTGAATTTCAGAAGATCCGCTCTTCTCTATTGGTAACGTGTCATCAGGCAGTCACTGGCTATGTTAGGTTGCCTCCACAACAGGGCCGTCAGCAACATGGATGGATGGCATCAGGCATGACAAACTACTCAAATGAGTATCCACATTTGTTTCACACTAGTCTATTGAAATATTTTCATGCATTGCGCTTGATTTGATCCTGACCTGACTCTTTGTCTCTTGGTAACTGCTTGTCTACCCTTTGCTGCTTTCCTAATGTTGCTGACTCTTGCTTTAGTGCACCTGACAACCGGTATCTAATTCTGGGGAATGTATCCTGGAAATATGATTTATTTAGAACTGAAAAACTTTCTTTGAGGTTTGATGATGAAGGACTGGGTGACTCCTTACATTCCATACCCCAATCTACCCTAAACTGAATAGACTGAGGTTTTGTGAAATCTGTACCTAAAGCTGCTCCAACGACAATTACCTCCTTCATCAAGCACTGCTGCACTTACTCTTGAAGCAGCGCTGGCAATAGAGGTGGCAACAATGCCAACAGCGTTAGGCTGTGTAGGTACCGTTCCAGCAAAATATAGTAGCTCCTTTTCTGTGGCTGACAGCTCACTGGTCATCCAAGTAATCCAAGTCATCCAATTGAATTGGTGTTTGTAGGGATGCTGGTGCCGACCAGATTTGTTGATTGTGTTTCAGCTGGCCAGCATATTTGGGAGGTGGATGGGGTGTAATCGGGTGCAATGCTATGCCATAGTTAGACTGCCAGTCTCTAATGAGACTTTCAAACTATTATTTTGCATATTCCTGTATTTCTCCTGTTTGATTCTTGTCCTGACTTGGCATGTGACCCCAACCTCATCTGACTCCGATTTCCTTTGATCTTGACCTTGGCTTGTTTTCTTTACCATGACTTATCTCCTAGTACCTAACCACTATTTCTCTGACTGCAGTTTTTTATCCTGATTTTATCGCTGGATCCATCCCACCAGGTAATGACCACTCTTGACCCAGGCTCCTCGCCCACCTAGAGCCAATACACTTTGGATGAAGTCCAGATGGCCTTACTTGAAGTCCAGATATATGTATAGTGGTAAAAATGTGAAGCTCACTGGAACATGCTAACCGGAGTGGCTAGCACCACGTTTTTCTGAGGTTCTCTGACAGATCCTAAGAGGTTTAGAGCATCCACAGCTCCAGTGAAAGAAGTACAAGTATTCTTGTATTATTTGAACACTGTATGGTGTCACTGCCTTATTGATAGCTACTGTTGGCAGTCTGGATACATTTGATATTTACGGACTAACATAAGCATACAGACATTACTTCTCACTAAGGCTGCCATCACACAAGCAGTATTTGGTCAGTATTTTACATCAGTATTTGTAAGCCAAAACCAGGAGTGGAACAAATAGAGGAAAAGTGCAATAGAAACATATGCACCACTTCTGTATTTATCACCCACTCCTTGTTTTGGCTGAGATGTAAAATACTGACCAAATACTGCTAGTGTTATGGCAGCCTAACAGCCATAAAAGCACAGATGACTATGTAAGTCAGGCAAAGGATCCTGAAAGGCATTGTGGTTTCGGTAATAAACAGGAACTATAATAAAGTGTGAACCATGCTTTAGGCTGCAATTATTGCTGAGTGCTAGATAACTTTGTTGCTGAGTATATTATGTACATATTCTGCTTCCCTTCTAATATTACAAAACAAAAAGCTATTATAACGACAAATATGCAATAACTGGGACATTGAGAAGGGGGGTGAATAATTTGTCACTGAAATGCAAATAGGACATTCAGTTTCCTCTCAATGAAGGTCACTGTAACTGGTGCTATTGGTTAGGAAGATTCATAGAGCAGTTTGGAAAATATACTCGGAAGTCTTTAACAGCACAGAAATAAAGTACGTTTTTGGGGGCATTATGTATGCGTCTCGAGCTGCAGCCTGTTCATTACTTATTCTGACAGTAAATAGGGGCAGCTGTATATGCAAAGTACTCGCACAAAACAGGTGCAGCTATAAAAGTTACAGATGGCATCAGCGAAGATGACTAACCTTTAGCTGTGATGACAGCATATCTCTTGTTTTTTATGCAGGAGACGTACAGGAGAGGTGACAGTACAACAACACAGGCAATGTCAAAAAGCTGCACATCTCATACTTCACTTAACCCAGGTTATCTATCTATCTATCTATCTATCTATCTATCTATCTATCTATCTATCTATCTATCTATCTATCCATCATCTATCTATCTACTATCTGTCTGTCTGTCTATCTACCTATGTCTGCCAGCTATTGCCTATTTACTCTATTCTAGCAAATTATTAATGCACACAGCATTTAATATTATTTAATAAAGTAATACTTTGCAACTTGGTAGGGAAATTTAGAGGAAATATATTGCAGCAAATCTGACAGATTAAACCAAAACCTAAAATAAAATAATTAAAGAGGTCTTCTCAGCTTATTAAATGGGTAAAATGACAAACTGCCTGGAAAAACAAGAAACTTTGCAATTTACCTCTTATTAAAATGCTCTCAGAACACAAGAATGGAAGGATCTTTAAATGTTTAGTGTACTGCTCACTATCAAGGTTACCGGCCACTTCAGAGCTGGCAGGTTTCCTAGGCAAGGAGCTCTCACTTGCAAGCTGTTTGCTATACAGCTTGTAAGTGTTACTTCGAAGGTGGAATGATAGCTGGATTTGGCCAACTTTAGGGACACTCAGCTCCTCCGATGCTGAAGAATCAAAGAATTCTTCCTCTTCTAGCATTCTCCAAGAGAAGGGAGTAAGGGCCAGTGGCTCAGCCATGCCACTAGTCCAAATGGTAAATTTTATGGTGTTCACCTTTCCCTAGAAAGCAGGAAGCCTGAAGGAAGAGCGATGTGCTACTGAAGATTAGAACTTCAGAACACCACTTTAATATTTATAAGCAATAATACTGTATTGTCTGAGCTCCTGTGCGATAGCAAAGTGTCATAAAGGTCAAAAAAGGGATTTAACCCAGTAAGAACATTCCATATTTTTGCCTTTATGGCAACTTTAGTTTTTTGCAGGTGTGGGTGTGGTCTCCCTTTCTTTGAGCTGGATATTACGCTTTCATAACTTCCCATTTGCTGGGCATCCATATATGCGGCCCCGTCATGCTCGGTCCTTATTCACATTGACATCACTTTGGCACATTGGTAAGGTTTTCCTAGAGGTTAGGACCATCCTGATTTGTGTACACCTTGACGTTGGTGGGACGGCTTTTACCCTTTTTTTAATCAAAAACAGAGTTCACTAAGTACCCTGTTATTTATATGCATTATTGCTTTCACTTATTTACTTACAACAGGGTATATATTCATTTTGTTTTTGTCTTCGGTTTTGTCAATTTTATTTTTCTATTTTTGACTTCCAAGTGTCATAACAGAGTCATGCAATTTTCAATGGACTTAGCTGTATGTATATAAATATATATATATATTTTTTTTTTTTTCTGAAAAGTTGTATTTTTTTTAAAGCGTAATGTAATTATTTTTCTGTGGGAAATGGAAAATAAAGAGCTACTCTTCTTTCTTGTTTTTAGTTGCTTAATTTTTACAGCATTCATTGAGCGATTATAAATGTAATAACTATATTGTTAGTGTCAGTACAGGTACACTGATACCAAATTTGTATAGTTTATTATCACTTACCATCAGGGGTGTCTCTGGTGTCTCTCACGCAACTGCTTTCACCCTTTCACCATCGCCTGATGATAATTCATTTGAGGGTGGTATTTTAGCTGTAGGGCAGCGTTGGTGTAATTCACTATTTTTATCTCCGCTGACATCTTGTTTCACAGTTAGAAGCTGTGACGGCGGAGAAAGAAGCAGAATGCCG
Source organism: Ranitomeya imitator (assembly GCF_032444005.1). Lineage (NCBI taxonomy): Eukaryota > Metazoa > Chordata > Amphibia > Anura > Dendrobatidae > Ranitomeya > Ranitomeya imitator. The sequence continues at coordinate 90,467,360 of NC_091287.1, read as the reverse complement.
GCGCTGCACTCATATCTTTATCACCATTGATTAAAGACATCTTCAGAGGTCAGCCATGCAAGAAACTGTAGTAAGGGCCGCCCTGTGATGTCCCTCGGTTTCAGGAGTGGAGACACTGCAAGGAAGTTAGTGCATCCTCAGTCTGCTGATGACTCTTCATTTGAGACCCCTCTCAAATGAAACTCCACATTTAGGCATTAGCAGGATAGCAGAAAGTGTAGAGAATATTATAATAAAGCTAGGTATAAAAATGATTAGGGTGTAAAAATAAATATTTAAAAAGGACATTTTATTTACCAGACCACCCCTTTAAGTTTTTAAACTATTATCACCGTTCAGGTTTTCTATTAAATAGGCCTCTCAATGTCACGGCAGGACTGAGGAGGTCTGTAAACAATAGGATTTGTACATTTCCTTGAGAAAAAATGAAAAGGTGCTGCTAAGATATTAAGGCAATGTGCACACGTTGTGGATTTCCTGCGGATCTGCAGCGTTTTTTACCGTGCAGAAACGCTGCAGATCCGCAAGTGATTTACAGTACAATGTAAATTAATGGAAAAAAAAATGCTGTGCTAATGGTGCGGAAATCTCCGCACTGAAAACGCTGCGGGTTAAAAGAAGGAGCATGTCATTTATTTGTGCGGATCTGCAGCGTTTGTGCACATCCGCAGCAAAACCGCAGATCTAAAAAAGACCTGCGGTTTTGCTGTGAGAAACGCTGCAGATCGGGAGGGGGGAAGAGTGTGTGTGGGCGGAGTGTGGGCAGAGACTGTGTGTGTGGGCGGAGACTGTGTGTATGCGGGGAAGATGTGCGTGTCTGTGTGCGGGTGTTTGTGGTGGTCTGCGGGGCGATCACGGGGGTCTGCGGGGATCGCGGGGCTGTCGGGCATCTGTGCGGGGCTGCTGTGGGTCTGTGCTGGGCTGCGGGGGGTCTGTACCGGGCTGTGGGGGGTCTGTGCCGGGCTGGGGGGATCTGTGCCGGGCTGCGGGGGTCTGTGCTGGACTGCCGGGGGTCTGTGCAGGGCTGTGGGGGGTCGGCGTCGGGATGTGTGGGGGTCTGCGCCGGGCTGTGGGGGGTCTGTGCCAGGCTGTGGGGGGTCTGTGCCGGGCTGTGGGGGGTCTGCGTTGGGCTGTGGGGGGGTCTGTGCCGGCTGTGGGGGGTCTGTGCCGGGCTGTGGGGGGTCTGTGCCGGGCTGCGGGGGTCTGTGCCGGGGTGTGGGGGGTCTGCGGCGGGCTGTCGGGGGTCCTTGGGAGTGTGTGCGCGTGTAGGCATCGTCCGATGGGACTACAAGTCCCATCGGGCGATGCCTGCTACAGTGACAGTGATTGACACATTAGCCAATGATGGGACAGTAGTAGTCCCATCATCCGGCTAATGTGTTGAATGTACAAAAAAAACACAAACATACAACATACTACATACATACAACATACTACATATATATAACATACTACATACATACAACATGCATACTACATACATACATACTTTATACTACATACATACAACATACATACTACATGCATACAACATACTACCTACATACATACTACATACATACTACATACATACAACATACAAACTACAAACATACAACATACTACATATATACAACATACATACTACATACATGCTACACACATACTACATACATGCAACATACTACATACATACTACATACATACAACATGCATACATACTATATACATACTACATACATACATACAACATACTACATACATACAACATACATACATACTATATACATACTACATACATACTACATACATACAAAAATACAGTATATTCATACATTACATACAATACATACATATAACATACAGTACATATAACATAGATTACTGTTATGACCTGGTGGTCAGGACAATAATGGACCTGGTGGTTAAGAGCACACGGAATGACCTGGTAGTTACTGATAATAAAGGACGAGCTCTGGGACGTGGGAACTCTGCTGACCGCAATCCCTAATCCTATCACACACACTAAAAATAGCCGTGGATTGCTCCTAACGCTCCCTATGCAACTCGGCACAGCCTAAGAAACTAGCTATCCCTGAAGATAGAAAAATAAAGCCTACCTTGCCTCAGAGAAATTCCCCAAAGGAAAAGGCAGCCCCCCACATATAATGACTGTGAGTAAAGATGAAAATACAAACACAGAGATGAAATAGATTTAGCAAAGTGAGGCCCGACTTACTGAACAGACCGAGGATAGGAAAGGTAGCTTTGCGGTCAGCACAAAAACCTACAAAAAGACCACGCAGAGGGCGCAAAAAGTCCCTCCGCACCGACTCACGGTGCGGAGGCGCTCCCTCTGCGTCCCAGAGCTTCCAGCAAGCAAGACAACAACAAAATAGCAAGCTGGACAGAAAAATAGCAAACCAGAGAAAAACAGGCAGGCACTTAGCTTCTACTGGTAAGACAGGTCACAAGAACGATCCAGGAGTGAACTAGACCAATACTGGAACATTGACAGGTGGCATGGAGCAAAGATCTAAGTGGAGTTAAATAGAGCAGCCAGCTAACGAATTAACCTCGTCACCTGTGGAAGGAAACTCAGAAACACCCACAGCCACCAGAGGAATTCCATGGATAGAACCAGCCGAAGTACCATTCATGACCACAGGAGGGAGCCCGACAACAGAATTCACAACAGATTACATACTCACCATCACTTGTCACTTTGTTCCCTGAAGCCAGTGTCACCTGTAAAAAATATTAAAATAACAAACAAACAATATACTCCCTGATCCGCAGAAATCCACGAGTGTCCCACGACGATCTCCCGTGGAGAACAGCAGCATCAGCTGATGCGATTGCTCTCTAGGGGCTCCAGGAATACAATGACTGGAGGAAGGTATCCTTCCGCACTGTATTCCTCCGCCACTGTAAAAAATAGTCCCTAGTCTCACTTTTGGCATTGCTGTGTGAGAAAGTTCCCACGCAGCTTTTGCCATAAAGTGAGACCAGTGAACTAAGGTAACCTCTCAGTGATGTACTGCAGGAGCCATTGTCTTCTGTCAGTGTGTTACTGAGGGTCCTATAGAGCAGTGACATCACCCGATGTCACTGTTCTATAGGGGAGATCGTCGTGGGACACTCGTTATTAATTGGACTGCGTCAGACAGGGAGTATACGGTTTATTATTTTACGTTTTTTGCAGGCCCTGAAGTATGGTAAGTATGGTGACATTAAGAATAATAAAATACTTTTTTCTGGCTGTGTCTTTTTTTTTAACTCTGTCACTACTGTAGGATTAATAATGGATAGGCGTCTTATTGACACCTCTCCATTATTAACTCGTCTTAATGTCACCTTACAATAGCAAGGTGACATTAACCCATAAGTACCCCATATCCCACCGCTACACGGGAGTGGGAAGAGAGGGGCTAAGTGCCGGAATTGGTGCATCTTACAGATGCGCCATCTCTGGGGCGGCTGCAGACTGGTATTTGTAGCAGGGGGGGCCAATATCCATGGCCCCTCTCCGCTCCCAATCACCAAGTTCAGTGACTCCCATTCCTCCCTGCATTTCCCCTGGCTCACTCTCCACATTCGATCCCATTACAGAAGAAGTCTCCAGGCTCCTCTCCTCTTCTCATGCGACTACATGCACCACCGACCCCATTCCCTCACACCTCCTCCAGTCTCTCTCTCCAGCAGTCACAACTCACCTAACTACAATCTTTAATCTCTCCCTCTCCTCTGGCATTTTCCCCTCCTCCTTCAAACACTCTATCATTACTCCATTACTAAAGAAACCCGCTCTTGACCCATCCTGCCCAAATAACTACAGATCAGTCTCCAATCGCCCCTTCATCTATGAACTCTTGGAGCGCCTGATATACTCTCGCCTTACCCGTTACCTCTCCACTCACTCCTTCCTAGACCCTTCACAGTCCGGTTTCCGCCCCCTACATTCGACTGAAACTGCACTCATCAAAGTGACCAATTACCTTCTGACAGCAAAACGTAACGGTGACCACTCTCTGCTCATTCTTCTCGACCTTTCTGCAGCTTTCGACAATGTTGTCCACCCTCTCCTACTCTCTAGGCTCCAGTCACCAGGACTAGGGACACTGCTCTCTCCTGGTTCTCTTCCTACCTTTCCGACCGCTCCTTCAGTGTTCTGTTCTCTGGCTCCACTTCCTCTCCTCTTCCTCTCACTGTCGGGGTACCTCAGGGCTCAGTCCTTGGCCCCTTTCTCTTCTCCCTCTACACGGCCCTAATTGGACAGACCATCAGCAGATTTGGCTTTCAGTATCATCTTTATGCTGATGACACACAACTATATATTCCAAAGACATATTGATAGGGAATTTAGATTGTGAGCCCCATTGGGGACAGTGATGATAATGTGTGCAATCTGTAAAGCGCTGCGGAATATGTTAGCGCTATATAAAAAAATAAAGATTATTATATATGCCATCCCCTGACCTTACCCCAGCTGTACTACAGAACGCCACTGACTGTCTGTCTGCAGTCTCCAACATCATGTCCGCTCTCTATCTGAAACTCAACCTCTCCAAAACTGAACTTCTTCTGCTCCCGCCATCTACTAACCTCCCTAAATCTGACATTTCCCTCTCCGTGGGTGGCACCATAATAACACCCTGGCAGCAGGCGCGCTGTCTGAGTGTTATGTTTGACTCCGATCTCTCCTTCACATCCCATATACAATCTCTTGCCCGCTCGTGCCACTTACACCTAAAGAACATCTCTAGAATCCGCCCTTTTCTCACCATGGAAACAACAAAAACCCTCACTGTCGCCCTGATCCACTCCCGTCTGGACTACTGTAATGCTCTATTAATTGGCCTCCCCCTCACGCGACTTTCCCCTCTCCAGTCTATCCTTAATGCAGCAGCCAGGGTTGTCCATCTGGCTAATCGTTACTCGGGTCCGCTCTTCGCCAGTCATTACACTGGCTGCCCATTCATTACAGGATACAATTCAAAGTACTTGTTCTCACCCACAAAGCTCTCCACAGTGCGGCACCCCCTTACAACTCCTCCCTCATTTCTGTCTATCGGCCTAACCGACCGCTGCGCTCTGCAAATGACTTTCGACTAACCTCTGCGCTAATCCGTACCTCCCACTCCCGACTCCAAGACTTCTCCTGTGCTGCACCAATCCTCTGGAATGCTCTTCCCCAAGATATTAGGCCCATCCACAATTTGCATAGTTTTAGGCGCTCGCTCAAAACACATTTGCTCAGAGCGGCCTACCACGGTCACTAATCAAACTCATTTTATGTTTGTGTGTGTAGCCCATTCACTATCCCCATCTATCCCCCACCCTCTGAAGATGGCTGGACCATCATTGTAAATACATCATTGTAAATACACACCTGTACTTTGTATCTCCCCCTCTTCATTGTAGATTGTAAGCTCTCACGAGCAGGGTCGTTTTATTTTGCTTTAATTATTGTATTGTTAACGTTGTTACTTATTTCTGTTGTATTTGATACTGTTAAACTGTAAAGCGCTGCGGAATATGTTGGCGCTATATAAATAAAGATTATTATTATTATTAGGCTATGAATATCAGCCCGCAGCTGTCTGAGTAGCCTTTCTGGCTATAAAATATAGGGGGACCCCACGTCAATTTTTGGGGGGTCCCCCTATTTTAATAGCCAGTAAAGGCTACGCAGACAGCTGCGGGCTGATATTCATAGCCTGGGAGGGGCCATGGGTATTAACCCCTTCCCAGGCTACAAATATTGGCCCCCGGCCATCGGCTTTCCCCCTCTGGTGCAGAAAATGGCACGGGAGCCCAGGCCGTTTTTTTTTCCCGTTTTTTTCTTTATGATCATTATTCAACATCGGCCTACCTATGGATATATCTATCTATAGAAATATCTATAGATACATAGATGTTTCTATCAATAGATCTATCTGGCTAATTTCACATATCGGGTTTTTGCCGTCAGGCACAATCCGGCGAGTTTTAAAAAAAAAACTATCCGTTTTTTTTCTGCTGGATCCGTTTTTTCTCATAGAGTTGTATTAGTACCGGATTGCGCCTGATGGCCACATGTTTCATCTGTTTTTTGCCGGATCCGTCAAAAAAGCTGTTTCCGCCGGACGCAAAACACATACAGAGAAATGGTTTTTCGGTCCGGTGAAAAAACGCACAGCGATGGATCCGGCGAAAAACGTATGAAACTGAGATGTTAAATGATGAATCCGGCCTCCGATTCTGGTTTTTTATGCATGTTTCCATTCAAATCATGCACATTTTCCATTCGCTCTCTCATTTAAAAAAAAAATCAAACAGATCAGTTGCATCAGTTTGCAACGGATCCGTTTTTTCAAAAATTCACCGGATCCTGCCTGACGGAAAAAAACTTATGTGTGAAAGAAGCCTAAGGCTTCTTTCACACTTGCGTCGGTACGGGTCCGTCGCTAAGCGTCAGCGCGACGTACCGACGCACGTTGTGAAAATTATGCACGACGTGGGCAGCGGAAGCAGTTTTTCAATGCATCCACTTCCCATTCTAAAGTCCGGGGAGGAGGGGTGGAGTTCCGGCCGCGCATGCGCGGTAGAAAATGGCGGACGCGACGTTCAAAAAACGTTCACTTGAACTTTTTTTGTGCCGACAGTCTGCCAAAACACGACGCATCCAGTGCATGATGGACGCAACGTATGGCCATACGTCTCGATACGTCGGCAATACAAGTCTATGGGAAAAAAACGCATCCTGCGGGCACATTTACAGGATCCTTTTTTTCCCAAAACGACGAATTGCGATGTACGTCACACAACGCAAGTGTGAAAGAAGCCAAACTATCCATATATCTATCTACATCTATCCATCTCATTCCTTCTATCTACACTATCTATCTATCTCAGGCCGGCGTCACACTTGGCGTAGGAAAATACGGTCCGTTTTTTTACGGGCGCAATACGCAGAAAGGTTTCCAAAATAGTGTTCTGTATGTAATCCATTGGCAAGGTTGGCAAGACTTGCATTACCTGCACCTGCGTTTTCTGGCAAGAGACGGAAGAATCTGCAGCAGAAATTCCTAAGGGTATGTGTCCACGTTCAGGATGGCCGGCGCTTTGGACGGAGCAGAAAACTCGCTCTGCCTAAAGCGCCGCCCCCTTCTGTAGGCGCGATGAATCATCGCACCCCACACTGTGTTTTTTGCCATGCGGCGGTGCAGCGTCACCGCAAGGTAAATGGACTTGCTGCGTTCTAAAAAGACGCGCCACATGTCCGGAAACGCAGGGCCGCCGGGTGCGTGTTTGCACGCATAGTGGAGACGGGATTTCATAAAATCCCCTCCACTATGCTTTAACATCTGGATGCTGCGGATTGAACGCTGTGGCTGTATGCAGCATCCAATCCACAGCTATTCCAGATGTAATACAGCCCGTGGACACATACCCTTAGGAAAATCTGCAACATCTGCACATAACCTAACTCTACTAACATCCTAACAAAATAAAAGTTTGAAGAATGATACTGAGTAGCAGTATGGTAGTTGTTATTTATAAACTTGTTTCTCTGGTATCTAATCTAAGTATCTAAGCATTCAAAGTTTGAACATTGCAAATTTTTCAAAATTTTCATCAAATCTCAAGTCTCATCAAGGTGGAAAATACTGAGGAGAAAACCACTCACAACTTACCAATTCATGGAGGGGGTGATTGCTTAGTATTAAATTGCACAAAAACAGCTTGTGTTGGCCGCCGGTTACGCACAGCCTGTGGCCGGTATCACACTTGCAAGTGCAATGCGAGAAACTAGCAGGAGTCTCTCGCATCAATACCTGGCACTGCCACCAGCACTCAGGACCAGAGCATGCGATTGCATTTATTTCTATGCAGCCGCACACAATGTTAAGGTACCGTCACACTAGACGATATCTCTAGCGATCCGTGACGTTGCAGCGTCCTGGCTAGCGATATCGTCCAGTGTGACAGGCAGCAGCGATCAGGCCCCTGCTGTGCTGTCGCTGGTCGGGGAAGAAAGTCCAGAACTTTGTTTCGTCGCTGGACTCCCCGCAGACATCGCTGAATCGCTGTGTGTGACACCGATTCAGCGATGTCTTCGCTGGTAACCAGGGTAAACATCGGGTTACTAAGCGCAGGGCCGCGCTTAGTAACCCGATGTTTACCCTGGTTACCATCGTTAAAGTAAAAAAAACAAACGCTACATACTTACCTACCGCTGTCTGTCCCCGGCGCTGTGCTTCTCTGCTCTGGCTGTGAGCACAGCGGCCGGAAAGCAGAGCGGTGACGTCACCGCTCTGCTTTCCGGCTGCCCGGCGCTCACAGCCAGAGCAGAGAAGCAGAGCGCCGGGGACAGACAGCGGTAGGTAAGTATGTAGCGTTTGTTTTTTTTACTTTAACGATGGTAACCAGGGTAAACATCGGGTTACTAAGCGCGGCCCTGCGCTTAGTTACCCGATGTTTACCCTGGTTACCGGGGACCTCGGGATCGTTGGTCGCTGGAGAGCTGTCTGTGTGACAGCTCTCCAGCGACCAAACAGAGACGCTGCAGCGATCCGTTGTCGGTATCGCTGCAGCGTCGCTTAGTGTGAAGGTACCTTTAGAGCAAAGAGTAGTCAGTCAGGGTCAAGGTAAAAGTCACGAACAATAAAGAACACAAGGAATTACCTATCACAGGCAGATATGTCATACTGGATTTCTTGTTGATTAGGCTGCCGGATCTGATGTCAATGGGGATGCCAGTTTACATGGATAATCCCTGTGATTGGCTACAGAAAGCAGGAGATTGCAAATAAAAGCTTCCGATGCAGCCAGTGGAAAGATTATTTGAATGAAATTAAAATGTAGTGCCAGGGAAAAATCATCAAAATGTGTATCATGTAATCCCTTTAAAAATATCTTTCATGAAAAAAGTATTAAAAATACCTTCCCAGTGCAAAACAACACAACACGATAAAAGGTCTAACAATAACCTAACAAATCCCTAATCTTGCCTGCTGTCCCTTCCTATCAGCGGGGGTTGGCACCCTATTAGATACGGTTTTTTGGCGTCCCCACTCCACGGCGGCTGTCCCAAAGAATAGCCCTGATAGTTCCCCAATATGCTATAGGTGGGAAAGCAGCAAGCAAATAAAAGAGATGAAGGGATAGTGCTTATTGATTAAAGAGCAGTAGGTTATTGTACCAATTGGCACCTCATATACCAATGACGTATACTAGTCTACAAAAAGATCCAATATAACTCTTATGGGACCCATATACAATAGATATACATCATGGACCCTTTACAACTAGTTGAGACCTGTACGCAAAGACGCGTTTCCCCGTCCATATGGTTCATCAGGAGGCACACAATGCAGAGCCAGCTAATCAGTGGATATGAGGTGTCCTGATGAGAGGACAGACCCAGTGGAGCTTCTACATGTGGTCCAGTGCTGGAATGGCGCACATTTTACATAGAAAAACCTTTTGATCTTGAAAGTGTCAACAATATTTAATGATTTGGGGTATGAGCTTCAAGGTTGTTAAATTACTTTGGTTCATTATTGGATAGATTAAAATAAAATTTGGTTTTATGGCATGGTAGGGTGTAATGTGAAATCGGAAATGATGAGTTGAGTACTTTCTAATTAATTTAAATAGTAAAAGACATTGGGTTGGACAGAACGGTTAACAGACTGGTAATATTCAGATCAATAAAATCACATAAATGACTTGCTCACACCAGCAAGCACATTTCTGAATTCTGAATGAGTTCAACATTCGGTCATCTCATTCCAAATTACACTGCAGTCCAAGAAACTTAAAGGGATGATTTATCCTTCCTACAGGAGGAGTCACTGCACTGAGAACAGAGCAAATAATAAATGATATTTTCAAAGCACAGCAGAATTGTTTAGATTCTATCCTAGGAAAGTTACTTTTAAAATGTATGCCAAATATGATTTGTAAATCTAAAAATAAATTGTTAGTGATATTGTACAATAAATAATATCTTAATTTTAGCTGCTAAATACTGTCCTGCAAAACAAGACCTTTAAAGAAGCATCCCAGCATTTTTCTTCTATAACTGCACCTCACCCTATTATCTTTCACACCCTTTACTTCTCTTACATACAGTGCACTTATTTTCATGTAGTTCAGTCTCCTGTAATCTTTTGTTCAGCCTCAATGTTGATTCTTAGCTTTTATCTTGCATATTTTTTCTTTCTGCTATATCAGTCCCATGATACATCTGCACAGCATCACATAGCCAGTTATACAGTATCTGCTGTGGTAACACTGATATTGTATTTAACCTGTGATCTACATTCTGTGTGACCTGCACTGTGCAGTCACTAACATTATCTTTGATAGGAGCTTCTGTCTGCCTTCCCCTGAAGAACATCAGTGGTACAGTCGTGCAATTGCATCACATAGGCAGTTTTTGTGAATGAGTTAATGAGTAATTCCCAGGTGGCCACCATGCCCTAACATGACCTAACCAAGAGAAGCATGCCATACATTTCCAGATATATAAGGTAATACTAGGAATATATAGTGAGGGACTATACTATTCAGGATGAATGAAAAAGATACTGGAGTGCTACTTCAATAACAGTCATGCATGGCTTATATTGGAATATATATATTTATTATGTTTGCATATATGGCATCATCATATTTCACAGCGCTTTCCAGACTTCTTCATCACTGTCCACACTGGAGATCACGCTATAAACTCTCTATCAGTATGTCTTTGGCGTGTGGGGGTAAACCATAGTAACTGAAGGAAACCCACCAAACACGGAGAGAACTTGCAAACTCCTTGCAGATGTTGTCTTTGGTGGGATTTGAACCCAGGACCCGAACGTTGCAAGGCTACAGTGCTAACCACTGAGCCACTGTGTTGCTTCAAGGTTTTTAAGCTATGTGGTTAAGCATGGCAGTTCAGCGGTTAGTACTGTGGCCTTGCAGCACTGGGGTCTTGAGGTCAAAACCACCATGGACATCTACAAGGAGTTTGTAAGTTCTTGCATGTCTGTGTGGGTTTCTTCTCACACTCCAGAGACATACTAATAGGGAATTTAGATTTTGTGAGCCCAAATGGGGACAATGATGATGATGTCTGTAAAACGCAGTGGAATTAATTGTGCTATATAAGTGAGTAAAAGAAATGAATGAAACTTTCCTAAGCTAAATAGTTTTGTGGTTTGAAAATTATATTTCTTTAAGGTTTTTATTATAAATATATTCTGTTTTGAGTAGCTCTCTTGTGAGCTTTGCTGTATATCCTGGGATAATGAACAGGGTCATCACCATTGAAAAGACTGGCAGCCAAGATAATAACACACTACACATATGTAAGTTCCTATAAGTATGTGCCTTGTTACCCTTTGTTTTGATGATGAGGACCCAGTGTCTCTGTTTCATCTATCTCTCTTATAAGCAGATATCACATAATGATACACAGGTTAAAAAGTTCTATCAGTTTATTGAGATATTTTAAAGGGAACCTGTCACCCCGAAAATCGCGGGTGAGGTAAGCCCACCGGCATCGGGGGCTTATCTACAGCATTCTGTAATGCTGTAGATAAGCCCCCGATGTTACCTGAAAGAGGAGAAAAAGACGTTATATTATACTCACCCAGGGGCGGTCCCGCTACTGCTCCGGTCGGATGGGTGTCTCTGGTCCGCTGCGGCGCCTCCCATCTTCATTACAAGACGTCCTCTTCTGATCTTCAGCCACGGCTCCGGCGCAGGCGTACTTTGTCTGCCCTGTTGAGGGCAGAGCAAAGTACTGCAGTGCGCAGGCGCCGGGCCTCTCTGACCTTTCTGGCGCCTGATGAGCGAATATACTCGTTGCTCTGGTTTTCCCGAGCATGCTCGGGTGATCTCCGAATATTTATGAGATTTTGTTTTTGTTGATTCAGCTGCTTGATTTACAGCTATTAGCCTGCCTAGGTACATGTGGGTGTCGCAAAACATCTAGCTGCGGCAAGGAAAACTAAATCTCCGGAACACTAACAAATACTCGGAGACCACCCGAGCATGCTTAGGAAAACCTGAGCAACAAGTATATTCACTCAGCACTACTCATTTTGCCTTTTTAGGCTACTTTCGCACTGGCGTTTTTTGCCAGACGTCGCAATGCGTCGTTTATGGCAAAAAAAACGCATCCTGCAAAGATAGATTAACATTGGCGACGCATTGCAACGCTTTGCCACACGTCGCAACCGTCGTGGCGGACCGCCGGGAGCAAATACCGTTAAAAGTAACATTTTTTGCTCCTGACGGTCCGCTTTTTCCGACCGCGCATGCGCGGCCGGAACTCCGCCCCCACCTCCCCGCACCTCACAATGGGGCAGCGGATGCGCCGGAGAAATGCATCCGCTGCACCCATTGTGCAGTGCGTCAAATGCTAGCGTCGGAATCTCTGCCCGACGCATTGCGACGGGGAGATTCCGACGCTAGTGTGAAAGTAGCCTTACCCAGTTAATTCTTCTCTTTTCTCTGCTCTATGTAGAAACAGGAAGTCTATTTTCCCTGCATGAGTCATCCCCCTCTTCAACTCCTGTCTCAGCAGCTCCACTCCTACCCCCTGTCAGGGATTATGCAGTGATGACTCATGCAGGAAAAATTGACCTCCTGTTTCTACATAGAGCTTGGAAGGATTCAGTTAGTTTGTTTTTAATCATGTGATGTCATAGACCTAATGGAAAAGAGAAGAATTATCTGGGTAGAAGGGTAAAACGAGTAATTGTAAGTACACAGTGCTATATAATATGATGACTGCAGTATGCTAAAAGGATAAAAATGTTGATGAAAATGTTTATTGAAGCATGCTCACTTTTCACATCTTCTAAAGTAATCGCTATGTTTATGTTAGGCTAGGTTCACATTGCGCTAACAGCAGCCCGTTCAACACATGCGTTAACAGGCTGCTGTTAACGCAAGTGCCGAATTTCGCTAGCGCAGATAGAGCTAGCAGATGCTCTATCTGTGTTAGCAGTGACGGACCCGGAAACGCTGCAGCCTGCGTCCCAGGGTCTGTCACTCAATGACAACACATCGCTAGCGCACGCCCATTGTGGGCATGCGCTAGCGATGCGTCCGACATGGAGATAAATGTCGGCGTTAACGGTTTGCGTTGCACCGCAGTATGCCGCGGTGTAACGCAGTCCATCTAACGGACTGCCAATATGAAATGTGAACCCAGCCCAACATATTACCAGTACAGCAATGTAAACACATAGGTTCTGTTATTCCTGCAACTCAGATAAATACAACCCAGAATACAAAAATGTAAAACAAAATTGGGAAAAAAAGAAAGGCTTTCATAAGAAGAACATGTGAAGTGATGGACAGTATCACCTCCAATTTATGTTTTAATTCCCCTCGATTGCAAATTCAGAGGCTTCAGTAAATGTACCTAAATATCACTTTATACAATATATACAGTATATGTGTATAGTGGGAACCAGAGGTTTACTATATGAAAAGACATATGCATGTTTTTCTCAATCTAATATATAAAGCTGAATGTGTGTGTGTGTGTGTGTGTGTGTGTGTGTGTGTGTGTGTGTGTGTGTATGTGAGTATGTCTGGGATTGGCATCTGCACCGTCACAGCTACAGCATCTGGACCCCGAGAGCGTCATAGACTATGTTGTGAGGCGAAATTTTAACCCCGTGCGTTCCAATTTACCAAACAATTTTGCCCCTATCTGCATAATGGGAAAAAGTGAAAGGAAAAGTGTTGGAGGCAAATTGACAGCTGCCAGATGTGAACAAGGGGGACTTAAAGAATGAGAGCGATGGCGCCAAAGAGTATATACCGTACAGTTGCTAAGGTGGGGCCCGACATGGGATACTCACCACACACGGGGATATGAACACACACACAAAATGCGCCAGACACTACCACGTGCTTGAACACATATACCACCCTCAGCACACATTTCACCATACATACACCAACCTCGCCACATAAAAGTCGAAGCACAAAAGTCACAGCTCAAAACTCGCCACGCACAAAATTCGCCACATGCAAAACTCGCCACATGCCAAACTAGTTTCACGCAAAACTAGCCATACGTGCAAAACTCACCTCATGGAAAACTCACCACACGCAAAACTTGCACATGCGGAAAAATTGCCACATGCACAAAAGTTGCAACAAATGCTAAAGTTGCCTCACACAAAACTTGCACATACTCAAAACGCACCACACGTTAAACTCGCCACGCGCAAAACTCGCCATGCACAAAACTTGCTGCACACAACTTACTACACTAACCTGTCACATGCAACTCGACACACAAAAAGTTGCTACACGCATGTCGCCACACAAAACTCATCTCACAAAAGTCGCTACATGCATGTCGCCACACGCAACTCAACACACACAACTTGACACATGAAACTCGCCCTAAAACACACACAAGTCTGGTATTATCCTTCAAAAATAAAAATCTGATTAATAAGCAGACAAACTACAAGAGCAACAAATGTACCATATAGGAAATAAGGCAGCTGTCAGTCACATGACCTGTCTATTATGTGTATGTGTGAGCTAATATATACTGCCAGGGGGAGGGCTTCCTGTTGGCTGGCGATTTATCAGGCTGCCAATTTAGCTTACAGATACTGAGGTAAAAATACTGACCAAATAACGTGTGAGCGAGGTCTAATACAGGAGGAGATGACATACAGGTACATACTATATACAGGGGAGATGATACACAGGTATATACTATATACAGGAGCAGATGACACACAGGTATATACTATATACAGGAGGAGATGACATACAGGTATATACTACATACAGGAGGAGATGACACAGGTATATACTATATACAGGAGGAGATGACATACAGGTACATACTATATATAGGGGAGATGACACACAGGTATATACTATATACAGGAGGAGATGACATACAGGTATATACTATATACAGGAGGAGATGACATACAGGTATATACTATATACAGGAGGAGATGACACACAGATATATACTATATACAGGAGGAGGTGACAAACAGGTATATACTATATAAAAGAGGAGATGACACATAGGTATATATTATATACAGGAGGAGATGACAAACAGGTATATATTATATAAAAGAGGAGATGAAACATAGGTATATACAGGAGGAGATGACATACAGCAGGTATATACTATATACAGGGGAGATGACATACAGGTATATACTATATGCAGGAGATGACATACAGGTATATACTATATATTGGAGGAGATGACATACAGGTATATTCTACATACAGAAGAGATGACATACAGGTATATACTATATACAGGAGGAGATGACACATAGGTATATACAATATACAGGAGATGACATACAGGTATATACTATATACAGGAGATGACATACAGGTATATACTATATACAGAAGAGATGACATGCAGGTATATACTATATACAGGAGGAGATGACACATAGGTATATACAATATACAGGAGGAGAGGACATACAGCAGGTATATACTATTTACAGGAGAGAAGACATACAGGTATATACTATATACAGGGGAGATGACATACAGGTATATACTATATACAGGGGAGATGACATACATGTATATACTATATACAGGGGAAATGACATACAGGTATATACAATATACAGGAGAGGACATACAGGTGTATAGTATATATAAGGGAGATGACAAACGTATATACTGAGGGGAAAATGAGAGGTGTGAGGTGAAAATGAAAAGGTGTGAGTGCAAAATGAGAGGAGTGAGGGAAAATAGTGGAGTGATCGGAAAATGACAGATGTGAGGTCGAAATGACAAGTGTTAGGGGGGAATGAGAGGAGTGAGGGGGGAATGAGAGGAGTGAGGGGGAAAATAAGAGGCGTGAGGGAAAAATAAGAGGAGTGAGGGAGAAAATGAGAGAAGTGAGGTGCTAAATGAGAGGGGTGATGGGAAAATAAGAGAAGTGAGGTGCTATAACTAACCACAGATATTTACTATGCCCAGGCAACGCCGGGCTCTTCAGCTAGTATTTGACATGAAATCAGAATAAATCTTTTCTGTTTTGGGTCAATTAGGATTACCATAATTATTAATATTTGACAAATGCCAAAATCATGAGAGTGAAAAAATGTTTTAAGGCATATTTTATTTCTTACTGCAAAGTCAAAAGCTTGCATGCATTTCATTAGTATTTGGTACCATTGCCCTTAAGCTGAATGACTTAGGCCAAATATTTGGGATATCATTCTACAAGTTTTGTACAATAGTTGGTCATAATTTGGGCCCATTCCTCCTGACAAAACTTATGTACCGTAACTGATCTAAATTTGTAAGTCACCTTGCTCGCACCGGCCTTTTCAGTTTTTCCCGTAAATTTTCAATATGATTGACATCAGGGCTTTGTGATGGCCACTCCAAAACATTGACTTTGTTATCCTTAAGCCACTTTGTTACTGTTTTGGCAGTATGCTTCAGGTCATTGTCCATTTGGAAGACCCATTTCCGCCCAAGCTTTAACTTCCTGGCTGATGTCTTGAGATGTTGCTTCAGTATTGCCACATAATCTTTTCTTCTCATGATGCCATCTAATCTATTTTGTGAAGTGCATCAGTCCCTCTTGCAGCAAAACAACTCCACAACATGATGCTGCCACCCCTGGGTTTCACAGTTGGGATGGTGTTCTTAGGCTTCCAAGCTTCTCCCTTTTTCCTCCAAACGTAACTATGGTCATTATGCCCAAAAAGTTCAATTTTAGTTTCATCAGACTACAGGACATGTCTCCAAAAATTAAGGTCTTTGTTCTTGTGTACATTTACAAACAATAATCTGGCTTTTCATATTTCTTTTGGAGTAATAGCTTCTTCCTGGCAGAGTGACCTTTCAGCCATATTTGTATAGTACTCGTTTCAAAGCGGATATTGACACAATCTAACCAGCTTCTGCCATCATCTTCACAAGGTCTCTTGCTTTTGTCCTTGGGTTGATATGCACATGTCAGACCAAAGAACGTTCATCTCTGGGACACAGAACCCGTCTCCTTCCTAACCGGTATGATGGCTGGACAGTCCCATCTTGTTTGTACTTGCATATAATTGTATGTAAAGATGAATGAGACCCAGCTCTCAGCAACTCAGCAATAAGGTTAACTCCTGCGCTGCTGGCACAAAGCTGCCAGGTCAGAAAACAGGTGAAGAGCTTCTGTTCACTGTGTGTGAACGAGGCCCAGAGCGCTGCAGTTCTCTGGAACCTCTCTGTCACGGTAGCCCCGTGACAGAAGCTCTTTTTTGTTCAAATACTGAGTGCCAAGTTTATTATTATATTTACTAGCAGAGCGACACAGTGAGCATCATGTTGCCTCCATCCTTAAAATTTCTAAGACGGCAGTTCATTACAACAAGGTCAAGTAGCAGACATTGGCGAGAACAACTCACGAGAGCTACAGACCAGCAGAAGGCGAAAACAACTCTCCACTGACCGGGATGACCGTTATCTTATTTGAATGTCACTCAGCAACCGCAGGATGACATCAAGTGACCTACAAAAGGAATGGCAGCTAGGGTGAAGTGCACAGCAAGAACAGTTCGCAACAGGCTCCTAGAGGCAGGGCTCAAGTCATGTAAAGCTAGAAAAAAAGCCTTTCATCAATGAGAAGCAAAGGAGAGCCATGCTGAAGTTTGCCAAAGACTATTAAGGATTGGACCATAGAGGATTGGAGAAAGGTAATCTTTTCTGATGAGTCTAATTTTCAGCTTTGCCCAAAACCTGGTTGTCTAATGGTTAGACGGAGACCTGGAGAGGCGTACAAGCCACAATGTCTTGCACCAACTGTGAAATTTTGTGCAGGTTCGGTGATGATCTGGAGATGCTTCAGCAAGGCTAGAATTGGGTAGGTTAATTTTTGCAAAGGACGGATGAATCAAAACGCATTCAAGGTTATCCTGGAAAAACAGTTGATTCCTTCTGCTCAGGCAATGTTCCCCAACTCTGAGGACAGGTTTTTCCAGCAGGACAATGCGCCATATGACACAGCTAGGTCAATCGATGTGTGGATGAAGGACCACCACATCAAATCCCTGTCATTGCCAGCCCAATCTCAAGACCTGAACCAGATTGAAAACCTCTGGAATGTAATCAAGAGGATAATGGATTGTCACAAGCCATCAAACAAAGAACTGCTTAAATTTTTGCGCCAGAAGCAGTGTAAAAGACTTGTGGAAAGCATGCAAAGATGCATGAAAACTGTGATTAAAAATCATGGTTATTCCACAAAATATTGATTTCTGAACACTTCCTGAGTTAAAACATTAGTATTGGTTGTTTCTAAATGATTATGAACTTGTTTTCTTAGCATTATTTGACCATTTCTCATTTTCTGAAAATAAATACAAAATGTATTGCTTGCAAATTTGAAGACGATGTTAGTAGTTTATTGAATAGAACAGCAATTTACATTTCACTCAAAAATATATATATATTAGTGATGAGCGAATATACTCGTTAATCGAGATTTCCCGAGCACCCTTGGGTGTCCTCCGAGTATTTTTTTTAGTGCTTGGAGATTTAGTTTTCTTCGCCGCAGCTGAATGATTTACAGCTATTAGCCAGCTTGATTACATGTGGAGATTCCCTAGCAACCAGGCAACCCCCACATGTACTTAGCCTGGCTAATAGCTGTAAATCGTTCAGCTGAGGCGATGAAAACTAAATCTCCGAGCACTAAAAAAATACTCGGAGGACACCCGAGCGTGCTCGGGAAATCTTGAGTAACGAGTATATTCGCTCATCACTAATATATATATATATATATATATATATATATATACACACACACACACACACACACACACACACACACACACACACACACACACACACACACACATATATATATATAGATATATAATGCAAAAGGAAATATTCAATGCACACACTGTACAGGATATTTAATGTATTGAATTTATATGTTTAACATTATTTTTATATCTAAGAAATCGCACTACAGGGTAGCTCTTGAGAATGCTTTATGGAGACCCCCCTCTAAATGGGGAGATATCTACAGCTTTAAAGAATGATAATTGTTTAATCATAAATATTTTAATGTATTCAGGAGCTTGTAGCATTCAATTATTGTGTTAAATGACAGTAATTACCACAGTTTTATTACAGTAGTAATTCAGCAGTTTCTCTTTGGTTTCCTTCTCTTATTATACACACTTTGCTACTTTCAAGGACATTTATGGCTATAATATTTTAAAATGGCTTGTTTATTTGTGTAGGAATGGTTCCAGAGGCCGTCAACAAAATGGAAAAGGGTGGGAATCAATTGGTTGCTTTCCTATTAAATGAAGAATATTACCCTCTTAACTAAAGCAAACAGAAAATATTCATTATATGTCACCTCTTTGCAAGTAACATTCTTAATATGCTGGGAGGAATGGAGTATTTATTGGAAAACACTTGTTACATGCCAGCTTTTCCTTTATGTCTATGCGTGTAGCTAATGTCATAAATTTACCTAATGCCTAATGTCAATATTAGGCAGATAATATTAGCATTAGCCACTTCAGTCAGTTTGTACTGACATACGATGCTTATTTCTATTAAGAATATTGAAAATGAGTGCTTGTGTAAGTATTTATAGGGAGATTTAATAACCTTGAAAAAAAAACACAGGTGTACACTCCCCCATTATAACTATATAAATATATTACTCATGTATGCAACTTTTTTAGATTAGAGGTAATATTAGAGGCAATTCCTTTGATTAGAAGTAAAATGTAGTTTGCTATTATACAGTCATGGCTCAAAGTGTTGGCACCCTTGTAGTTTCCCCAGAAAATGAAGTATTTCTAGCAGAAAATTATTGCAATTACACGTTTTATTATACACAAGTTTATTTCCATTGTATGTATTGGAAAAGCACAAAAAATAGAGAAAAAAGGCAAATTGGACATTATATCACACAAGATCCCAAAACTGGGCAAGGCAAAATTGTTGCCACCTTTCCAAAATGTTGGGTAAACAACTTTGTTTCATGCATGTGATTCTCATTAAAACTCACCTGAGGCAAGTGACAGGTGTGGGTTATATTAAAATCACACTGGAAATCAGATAAAAAGGGGAGACGTTGACCAATGCACAAATTACATTTCTTCTATTTCACACAAAACACCGATCTGGCATGTTGGAATTTTTCAGCAGATGATAAGCAATGGCTGTATCATCGACAAAAATAGTCCAACACTAACAATGAAGTCTGAGATGTTTTTTTTTCAGTGACACTGGATGGAATCAATCAAATCTAGAAATGAGCAGACCTTTTGAAATTCAGATTAGCCTGCTTCACCTAATTTCCCCAAACACTTCACTTCATGGCTAATTTAAAAAGCCTTTAATTGCCTGGAAAATATGTTTATAACACTCTCTGAATTCCCTATGGAGTCCATTGAACCCAGTTGAGAACTGCATTGTAAACTTAGTCTTTTTAATGTCCAAGTGGCCTCAGCCTATCTGGCAGACTTTGTGGGCTACTTACAGGGCTGCTGCCAGGAATTTCAGGGCCCCATACAGGCAAAATTTTTGGGCCCCCTTGAGATTCTGCCCAAGCTCTACCCCAGCTTCACCTCCACCCCTTGAACATTCCATAGACCCACCGCCCATTCTTGGAAAAACTCCACTTCTGCACCACATCATCACCAATCACACATTAACAGTTCCCACTGAGCAAGAGATCATATACATAGCCAGCAGCTTATGCTTTGGCCAAAAGATTTTTAAGCCGGCACCACAACAAGGTAGACTCTTTTGGCCGTGCCCTACTCTTCTCTAACCTATTTAAAATGTTTTTAAATACCCAGTATTCTTTAGGCAAATTAGTATTTAGAGAATGAGTTAGATACATTTTTTAAAATGACCATTAATACCACATTCAAGGGACAAATACCACAATACCATGACTAGACCACAGATTACTACCACAGAGTGACTGAATAATACCACATATAACGAACAAATACCGCCACACCATGACAAGAGCACATACAAGTATTACCATCACATAGTAACTGAATACTACAATACTGATCATTAATTTAAAAAAAACCAATACTTAGTGTCATTATACACAGTAGCTCTGTATATATTGTCAGTGTACAGATAACACAGTGGTCACCGGTGACATTATACACAGGAGCTCTGTGTACAGGTAATACAGTGATCACCAGTGACATTATACACAGGAGCTCTGTATATAGTGTCAGTGTACAGGTAATACAGTGATCATCAGTGACATTATACACAGGAGCTCTGTATGTAGTGTCAGTGTACAGGTAATACAGGGATCACCATTAACATTATATATAGGTGCTCTGTGTATAGTGTCAGTGTACACATAACACAGTGATCACCAGAGACATTATACACAGGTGTTCTGTATATAGTGTCAGTTAACACATAATACATTGATCACCAGTGACATTATACACAGGTGCTCTGTATATAGTGTCAGTGTACATATAATACAGTGATCACCAGTGACATTATAGTCACATCAAGTGCCTCTTACTCCACCACGCCTCTTCATTAAGACTCATTTAAAACGCCACTCTTATTTAATCGTGGGCTGTGTCACTTACGCCTCATTTAGACATTATATTTTTCTCATATGTACTGTAAAATAACAGATTGTTGTTCATCAGTTTTTGGATCCAAGTTTCATCAGAGTTTGATCAGTGTGTCAGTTTTGTTATCATCAATGATTCTCAAATATTGAAAAAATAAATTAATAACAAAGTTTCTCCTATACATAGCAATGTTCATCACAGTCAGCAAATGGATCATCCCAGTGATTTCCGGAGACTTATACGGGTAATTTTGATTTATGATTCAGATCAAAACCGGACATGTCCCTGTGATTTGTTTGCAGATACACAGTCCACACAAAAAATATACATACCTAAACAACTCGCACATGACTTACAGATGTCTGAATAAAGCTTTATTTAAAGTATTTATATTTTATAACTTTTCACATTATATTGTGCATCATTATGTTTACCCCACTCTGTGACATCACGTGTAGCTATGGTGCTTCCTCTTTCTAACCGATTCTCTGTCTCTACCATGCAAATTCATTTTTAAATATTATCTTGCTACTTTGCAGCGTTTTATTATATATCCAATAAACATCATATTTTTATTGTACTTGGTTTATTGTGCATGCTTTCTACTGCATGAAGATTAAAGAAAAAAAATGTGTATTTCAAATGCCACTGAAAGGATTTATTGGGGAAGGTATGTCTAATATAGACGTATAATTATTTAACATTTTAAGCTCAATTTATTCGTACATAAATTAATTGTGTGCAAAATGTTAGGTATCTGTAGTTTTATGCAACCTGGTGACTGGAGAGAATTTGAATTTTTACAAGAATTCACATTTTTTTAAACTTTAAAAAATTGCAAATGATAAATTTAGCAAACTTTGTCACTCATAGAAACCTCTTTGCCTTTTTCTGAAATTAATCCCAACTGACACCAAACTATTGAAAAAGGCACAAAAAATATGATAAACGAGTAAAAAGAAAACAAAAGCACTTTAGCATTCATAAAATACTCCAAAATAAAAGCACTCGATGATATCTTGCCTCCTACTTCATTTTTCTTTGTGCCAGAGATTTGCGCCAAAGCTGGGTGTTTATCTCAGGACTGTGTATACAAAAAACCATTCTTTTTCACCTTTCATCAAGAAATTAAAAGTGTATTATACGGTATATCACTGAACATTGTACAGTATTCACCATTGGACATGCATACGGGGGGTATTGCTCATTCACTCTCATATATTTCAAGGCTTGCAGAGTGTTAATGGTGAAAGTTATTTTTTAATATACAGGTGTATCTCTCAAAATTAGAATATCATGAAAAAGTTAATTTATTTCAGTTCTTCAATATGAAAAGTGAAACTCATATATTAAATAGAGTCATTACAAATAGAGCGATGTATTTCAAGCGTTTATCTCTGTTAATCTTGATGATTATGGCTTACAGCCAATGAAATGGTCATATCTACAGGTGCAGCTCACAAAATTAACATATCACCAAAAAGTTAATTTATTTCAGTTCTTCAATATGCAAAGTGAAACTCATATATTAGATAGAGCCATTACAAATAGAGTGACCCAAAAGTCATTATCTCAGTAAATTAGAATACTTTTTAACACCAACTTGAAAAAATTATTTTAACATCCGATATGTTTGCCTACTGAAATGTATGTTCAGTAAATGCACTCAATACCTGGTTGGGGCTCATTTTGCATCAATTACTGCATCAATGCGGCGTGGCATAGAGGCGATCAGTCTGTGGCACTGCTGAGGTGTTATGGAAGCCCAAGTTGCTTTGATAGCTGCATCAGCTCGTCTGCATTGTTGGGTCTCGTGTGTCTCATCTTCCTCTTGACAATACCCAATAGATTCTCTATGGGGTTAAAGTCAGACGAGTTTGCTGGCCAATCAAGAATAGTGATACTGTTGTTTTTAACCAGGTATTGGTACTTTTGGCAGTGTGGACAGGTGCCAAGTCCTGCTGGAGAATTAAATT
This sequence comes from Ranitomeya imitator, assembly GCF_032444005.1. Lineage (NCBI taxonomy): Eukaryota > Metazoa > Chordata > Amphibia > Anura > Dendrobatidae > Ranitomeya > Ranitomeya imitator. Next base: position 90,443,788 of record NC_091287.1, on the reverse strand, counting down.
TCCATCTCCAAAATGCTTGTCGGCAGAGGGAAGCATGAAGTGCTCTAAAATTTCCTGGTAGATGGCTGCGCTGACTTTAGTCTTGATAAAACACAGTGCACCTATACCAGCAGATGACATAGCTCCCCAAGCGATCATTGATTGTGGAAACTTCACACTAGACCTCAAGCAGCTTGGATGGTTTGTCTCTTCCACTCTTCCTGCAGACTCTGGAACCTTGATTTTCAAGGTCTAGTGTGAAGTATCCACAATCAATGATGGTTTCGGGAGCCATGTCATCTGCTGGTTTAGGTCCACTGTATTTTATCAAGACCAAGGTCAGCGCATACGTGTACCAGGAAATTTTAGAGCACTTCTTGCTTCCCTCTGCCGACAAGCTTTTTGGAGATGGAAATTTAATTCTCCAGCAGGATTTGGCACCTGTCCACACTGCCAAAAGTACCAATACCTGGTTTAAAAACAGCAGTATCACTGTGCTTGATTGGCTAGCAAACTCTTTTGACCTTAACCCCATAGAGAAACTATAGGCTATTGTCAAGATGAAGACACCAGACCCAACAATGCAGACGAGCCGAAGGCTGCTATCAAAGCAGCCTGGGCTTCCATAACACCTCAGTAGTGCCACAGACTGATCGTCTCCAAACCACACCGCATTGATGCAATAATTGTTGCAAAAGGAGCCCTGACCAAGTATTGAGTGCATTTACTGAACATACATTTCAATAGGCCAACATTTCGAATGCTAAAATCATTTTTTCAAGCTAGTGTTACAAAGTATTCTAATTTACTGAGATAATGACTTTTGGGTTATTCTATTTGTAATGGCTCTATCTAATATATGAGTTTCACTTTGCATATTGAAGAACTGAAATAAATTAACTTTTTGGTGATATGTTAATTTTGTGAGCTGCACCTGTAGATATGACCATAAAAAGCAATTTATATTTTCATCAGCTTTTTTCATTTGTTGTCGGCCTGTAGCTAGAGAAGAAGAAAGGTAATTAATAGCTTGGGGAAATATAATGCATTCTGTTACCTATTTAATCTTATAATAATGGTATGTAAAATGATTTACTTATGTGATTACACTGTAAAGTGCTTAAGTATTTGATTTATAAATGTAAAAATATATAAGAAAAAAGTTCAATAATCACACTAGACACCAATTAATTGCTGTGTAATGCTAAATGGAAAGTTACTGTTAAGTAAATGATTATCAATTCAGCTAAATATGGGGCTCTGCTGAGTCAGGTTGATGCTCCGTGCTGTTCATTGGGGGCTTATTCTGTTTTGTCTCTTGTCAAGAAATAGCCTTGACCAGAAGGTAATTTTGCTTTTGCTACTGAAATTCTAAACGCTTTGTTGTTGACTGTGAGAAAAAATATTATAATTTGCCACCAGAGGAAAGGCAATGCTTATTATGTAAAATACATAATGATTGCACTGTATACAGATTATGAATGCTTCAAAATGGATGATACTCCAGGCCTTTTCATCTCACTCTCAGCCGTAGGCACGGACCTTGTACGGAGGTGCTTCATGTGCCGTGTCATCATGCCAATAAACTGTTTTTTTTCCTGTGCAACTAACGTAGGGAACAATACTTTCATTATTCTGCAACCATGTTTTTTGTTGGTTTCCATATAATAATGCTAAATGTATGCATATACAGTATCTTGCTAAGGTTTTCACCCCACACACACATTGCCATTCTTCATGCTTTGCTCCCTCACAACCTGGCATTTCACCAATTTTTTTTAGGGTTTCTATCAGTTCATGTAAGGAACATGTCTACATCTGTGAACATTTGGTTTTCTTCTTATTGTGAGGCAAACAGCAAATAGGATAAAATAACTGAAAACTTTAGTGTGCATAACTAGTCACCCCTCTAAATTCAGTACTTTGTACAGCCTCCTTTTGTAACAATTACAGATGCAAGCCAATTAGCATAAGTCTCTATCAGCTTTCCACATTTTGCCAGTGGAATTTTTGCCCATTCCTCAAGGCAAAACTGCTCCAGTTCCTTCAAGTTAGATGATTTCCTATGGTGAACAACAATCTTGAAGTATGACCACAAATTCTCAATTGGATGAAGGTCAGACCATTGACTAGGCCACTCCAAAACATTTAAACGTTTTCCCTTAAACCACTCAAGTGTTGCTTTAACAGTATACTTTGGGTTATTGTCTTGTTGGAAGGTGAACCTCTGTCCCAGCTTCAAATCACTGACATACTGAAAAAAAGTTTTGCTAACCCCTTTATGATGGAGCCGGTTACAGAACCCCCCAGCACCAAGAATGTTATGCAGTATATGTATGTATAATAGTTTCCATGTGAAATGCATCAGTCCACAGGCTGCGCCCCTGAACAAGATATTCTCTTTCTGACCTCCCCCCACCTTTGTAATTCCCACAGTAAATATTGGCAGGCTCCGGCCCCCTGCCGCTATTGTAATGTAGGTCTGGCCTGCTGTGTTCCTATTGGCCTGCCCTGTGTATCTGTGTTATATATTCTGTGTGCTGTAAATAAAGGTTGTTCTTAGACTGGAAATACGTGGAGAAGCAGTCAGCTTTTATATGCTCTCATGTAATCAAGAAATTCCTGCCAGCGTCCTTCATTCAGAAGGTAGCAAAAGCAGAGTGGACTTCCTGAAACACGGCGTGGTACTGAAAGAGGTACCCCAGCTTGGTAGACCCCGTTACAGAGCCCTTTTTCGTTTTTGCGTTTCTGATTTTCTCTCCCCTTCTTCGCAGAGCCAAAACTTTTATTTTCCCATCAATATGGTCATGTGAGGGTTGTTTTTTGCTGGAAAAGTTGTAGTTTTGAACAACACCATTGGTTTTACCATATCATGTACTCAAAAACGGGGAAAAAAATCCAAGTACGGTGAAATTGCAAAAAAAGTGCAATTCCACAACTGTTTTTTGGATTTTTTTACCATGTTCATCAAATGCGAAAACTGACCTGCCATTATGATTCTCCAGGTCATTATGAGTTCATAGACATCAAACATTTCTAGGTTCTTTTTTACTTGTTTTATTTAAAAAAAATTCCAAACTTTGTTAAAAAAAAATGGTGTCATTTTCCGAGACCCATAGCGTCTTCATTTTTCGTGATCTCGGGATGCTTGAGGGCTTATTTTTTTGCATGCTGAGTTGACATTTTTAATGATACCATTTTGGTGCAGATACGATCTTTTGATCGCCTATTATTGCATTTTAATGCACTGTTGTGGCGACCAAAAAAACGTAATTCTGGAGTTTTTACTTTTTCTTGTTACGCCATTTAGCGATCAGGTTAATTCCTTTTTTACATTGATAGATCGGGTGATTCTGAATGCGGCTATACCAAATATGTGTATGTTTGATTTTTTTTTACTGTTTTATTTTGAATGGGGCAAAGGGGGTGGTTTGAACTTTTATATTTTTTTATTTTTTTATATTTGTTAAAACTTTTTTTTAACTAGGGGAGACTAGAAGCTGCCATAACTTGATCGGCTCTGCTACATACAGGTGATGATCAAATCGCCTGCATGAAGCAGAATTGCTGACTTGCTATGAGCGCCAACCACCGGACGGCACTCATAGCAATCTGGCAGTGATAACCATAGAGGTCTGCAGGAGACCTCTGGTTGTGATGCTGCCCCATCGATGACCCGCGATCACGTGACGGGGTCATCGATGGGAGGGATTTTTGGCACGATTGCCAGAAGCGCATATTAAATGCCGCTGTCAGAGTTTGACAGCAGCATTTAACGGGTTAACAGCCGCAGGTGGATCGCGATCCACCCGCGGCTGTTTTGGGCACATGTCAGCTGTTCAAAACAGCTGACATGTGCCGTAAAAGATGTGGGCTCACAGCCAGATCCCACATCAAAGGGGGAGATAAAACATGCTCAGTACTAGTACGGTGTATGTTGTAAAGGGGTTAAGTATATCTCTGTGTTTAGAACTATAAGTTTTCCCCTCAAATCAGACTATTTTCTCTGTCCCTACAGCTGAAAACCATCCACACACATTGAAGCTGCCACCATCATGTTTCACTGTGGGGATGGTGTTCTTGGAGTGATGAGCTGTATTTCAGTGGGTACAGAAAGTATTCAGACCCCTTTAAATTTTTCTCTCTTTGTTTTATTGCAGCCATTTGGTAAATTCAAAAAAGTTCATTTTTTTCTCATTAAAAATACACTCTGCACCCCATCTTGACTGAAAAAAACAGAAATGTAGTAATTTTTGCAAATTTATTAAAAAAGAAAAACGGAAATATCACATGGTCATAAGTATTTGCTCAGACACTCATATTTAAGTCACATGCTGTCCATTTCCTTGTGATCTTCCTTGAGATGGTTCTACTCCTTCAATGGAGTCCAGCTGTGTTTAATTAAACTGATAGGACTTTATTTGGAAAGACACATACCTATCTATATAAGACAGGTGTGGGGTGCAGTGAAAATTAATTATCTTTAATAGTGGGCACACATGAATGCCCAGGCGCTGTAGATGGGGCTGACAGTGTGCCCAATATTAAAGAGAATTAATATTCACTCCACCACACGCCTATAGTCCCTCCTACCACTCGGCATCTGCTTCAGTGCATAGAGATGGGAGGGACTATGGGCATGGGGAGCAATGAACATTCATTTTCTTTAACAGTGGGCGCAGTGTTAGCTGCAGTCGCCAGCTCCAGCCTCCTGTGATCTGCTCATCCACAGCTGCCGCTCCTCTCCCATCCACAGCCACAGAAGACATCTATGTAAGATACAGCTGGACTATAAGACGCATTACCCACTTTCCTCCAAAACAGACTTAGTCAGCAAAATCAAAGCATTTCGACCAGAGGGTCTTAATTATTAACATTGACTAAGATTTAAGAACCTGTGGTTGAAATGCGTTGCTTTTCATGACTAAGTCATTTTGTCTATAGTTATGCTGCTAAAATAAATTTGAAAAATATAGTCCACTAACCGAGTGCTGAATATTGTGCCATCGTTATTGTTTATTGCTATTGTTATTGCGCAGGCGTGTACTATGGAGGACAGAGAATGAACTTCAATCCAATATTGCGGCCAAAAAACAACCGAAAACTCCGCCCATATGACCAAAAACCGGTCCCGCCAAATTCAGGTCACAGGTTCCCTTTAACACGCTCATGTGCCTGTGCATCGGTATGAGGACTCTAGTGCAAGCCTCATGAGCTGATATCTCTGTTGCCTTTAATTTTCCTAGATGTTTCCATTTGATTGATTAGTCACAAAACATGACTATCATGTGAAGTTAAGAAACCATGTTCCACATTATATGTTATGGATTCCATAGCAGTAGTTTATATACATGACAAGAAAACATCTTTGGCAGATCAAGCCACGGGGTATGAGCAGCAGCAAAATATGATACAAAATAAATTCCCTTCCATTATGCATTCTTGTGGCATGTACCCAACTAGTAATCTAATTGTCCAAACTTGAAGCTGCACGCTGTCGCTGCCTGACCTTTATACAATACTGTTCATTAATCCTGCCTTTGATATTTATCCAATGAATTAATATATATTACTGCAGCTGATCTACAGGCTCGATGGAATATCTCTACTTATTAAAGAATGTAGCAAGGATTGCTAAAGCATAGGGTCAATCAATTTAAAACAATTTTAGAAAATATATTAAAGGGTCATTCCCAAAATCATAATGTGCTCTCAGTTTTTGTACATATACTTAATCGTCTGTGCTAATACCTATTTTATTTATTATCTATTATTGTCTTATTATTATTTATTAGCCTATACAAGGTGCACTGATTTGCAGCTATCACATACTAATGATTATCTCCCTGGACTTTCTTTACCTTCTGTTTCCACCATCCTCCAGTAATTCTAATGCTGTCTTTCGAGCATGGTCAGATGCACCTAGTGACGCTGTATAATTAAACATCTGACAGCGGAGATGTGTCACAGAACAGCCATGCTATGCTAGAGACCCCACTGATACCACAGTATTTGCACCTAATGACCCTGTCTAAATCATGAAATGAAAACAGATGCATTTATGACCCTACCTAATAAAACTTCCTAAAGACCTTCTCTTGGCATCCTCATTGCCCTGACATCCATGTTGTAGCTCCTCTCAGCAATGCGTACAGGGAAGACCATGGTCATGCTCTGAAGATCCCCATGAACCAAAAATGAATTGTGAAGTTTTGTAGGTACTAATGAATATTGGACTGACAATGGAGAAACAAGGAGGATTTCTTTTATAAGTATGTTATTAACTTGCTTTTTCTGTAGGTTTGGAGGCTGGTGCGGTTAAAAAATAAAAACCTGTATCATGAGTGGAACATAGCGCTTGACATCTGCCTCTATATTTCTGTATAAGCTAATGTAGTGACCATGTCAATGCTACAGTACTTTGCATCTGGCTCATTTTTTTGGTTTTGTCTGTTTTTTGCACTTACTACAAATAGGGGCGTGACTCCCCTTTTGGACTGTCCATTTTCTATATATACCTTTCCATGGATGGGTGGCTGCACAGTTGGGACCAGTCCTGCTCTACCTTTATCCATTTGGACTGCTGCTGACAGCAGGTAAGGTATAGTACAAGTGTTAGGTACTGTTGCAATTGGGTATACCTTGTCGCGGTGGGATGGCTTTTACGCTTTTTTGATCAAAATAGTGTAACTAAGTACCCTATATTATTTACATGTACTATTGCCATTCACTTATTTATTACAAGGTATTTGCTCATTTTGTTTTTATCTTGGGTTCTGTCTGTTAAATGGCCACAGTGTGAATGCACACCGATGCATTGAACTTATTCCAACATAAGCGCTGGCTCATTTTTTTGGTTTTGTTTCGGAACTAAGAGTAGTACAATGCAGGCAACAGAAATATTGAAGAGGCTGGAGGACTTGCACAAGCTACAAGGGCCTTTCAAACAGCGCAACGAAGAAGGTACTGAGATTCGGAGCCTCATAGATTTAGTATTGATGGGCTATAAGTCTGAATAACCCGCTTCATATAAGGTGTGCTAAAAGGCACAAATATGATACTAAGAAGAAACTAAATTCTCACTGGCAGCAACAAGGCGACTCATTCAAGCCACCATGTATTACACATCTGGATGAAAGGTAGTATAATGTCTATTTGTCAAGGCCAATTAGCCATTTCTAGCCTCACACATCATTTCCCATTGTGATCTTGCGTAATTTACGACTTGGGAAGCCAGTTTCTTATTATATATTTCTCTGAAAATAGGTTAGCTGCTATAAAATAAGAAAGGTGTAATGTATTCCTCACCTTAATATTTTATTTGTCATCGCCTAGAAAATTCCTTTCAGTGGTTTCATTCTGTCCAGGTTTGTTTCCACTAAGCGTGTCCATAAAATATCCCGCCTTGTCTATGATAGACCGAGACATATTTCATGGGCAATAGAACACAGTCATGAATTTCTTCATGCTTAATTCCATTTAAAACACTCCCGTTTCATCGCCTTACAATCGCACCATCTAAGTTCAACCAATTTATGGATAGTAAATCTGGCACAAGACAGGCTAATGCTGGCGAGGGCCATAGGGCATTTATATGAAACAACAGCTCTTACTATGTATATGCTAACTGTTTTTATGCCTTCATAATCAGCCCTGTTTACGCCAATTTCCTACGGAACCCGGGACTTTGTCATTGACTGTTAAAAGCCGGGGTATAAACAATTCAAACACACCCCTGAATTCGAGAGAATGTCAGGCGAATTTAGACTGATCATAAAAGAATTCTCAGGGACTGTATTTCAATATGACACTTTTATGGTTCTTTATTTTCTAGCCCATTGCAGCCTGTACGCCTCAGTATGATTTATACAACCTGGCAGTGCATAATCTTTTGTATAAGATATACAAGCCTCCGGAGGTTTAATTTCTTTCCTCACTGCCACTGACAGCATTTGTGCTTTCCCTTCTCCTTTATTTTCATTTTCTAATGAGATATTGGACTTTGCACAGTGAGAGGTGATATTTCCACATTTGCAGCCTGACAGACTAAATCACCAGATCCCACTGGTGAGGATGCAAACCCATTTAAACAGTGTCAAAATATTCATGGAGAGCCATTGATTTGGGCAACGGTTATTAAGAAGCTATTTGGAAAGTTCACATTTAATTTTTGGAGCTTTCTGCTGCAAAAATCACTCAGTTACATCACAGAGGAGGGAGAGAAGACTATCACAGGCGCAGCTACGCTTGTAATGTTCCATGTAGCAATCACTGTATTAACGCTGTGGTCTGAGATGTAAAGTGCGCCGACTGCCTGCATCCTATGTCTCCATAATAAAGAAGGGAAAAAGGGCAGTGCCAGTTGGTTATGAGTCTATGACAGTACAGATTAATGTACTGTATCACTACACAGATTTTTACCTTTGACATTGCTCTTAAATCTATCTGACAAAAAAGGACTGGGGACAAAAATATGTTATGTTGTAAGTACAAAGAGTTGAATCGCTTTTAGCTCACTCTATATCTAAATCATGCAGGACATCTTCCATTTCATGGCAATGGTTAATATTCTCCTTTTTTCCTACAGCTACCAAGAAAGAAAATGCTATAGAAATAATATTAAAAAAAGCAGAGACCGAGTGGAACAAATAACCTCTTAGTGATAAGAAATAATATTGAGTACAGGGGACAAATGTATAGTAAAAGGCATCTGGTAAGTTTCCAAGTCACTGTTCCATGAAATCTCTGCTGACCTTTTTCATTGGAGCAGTTCCTATCTACTGGGACAGAACACACCAGTGATTGCGGCATGGAATTCTGACTAGAATATAACTCCCCAACAGCAGGAGCCTTCACCCCTTACAGGGTAAGCTATCAAATAGAATATAGTGGCAGCTTGTATAACCTGAAATAAAATCTAAAAATAATTCAAATAGATTTGTAATATGAATGCTCTGGACAATAAAGAAAAATCTAAATTATGTCCCCACCGTTTAAACAGAATTGAGAACACTGTTGTGCTTTTAGAGACTTTAGGACGCCTCAAGCACCAAAGCCAAGATTTGACAGCTACCGCTACACAGCTAAATCTGTGTTCATATAGATATACTGCAATGAAAACAATGTCAATAACCAGTTTATATAAAAATAGTCCACATTATTGCAAATTGATACTGAAAACATAATCTCATAAGAGGTATCCATAGGGAATTCCACAAAATACAACAGCAAAAAAAATTATTCCACCAAAATCCTATACAAAGTAGTGGGAAAGGATAAAAGAGATCAAAACATACTGTAAAGTTAGTGGCACTTCACATTTAGAAGAAAAGTTCCAAAGTTTTTTGCAAGCTAAACATTCCCAGATCTTCTAACTGTTCCTCGTAGGACATAGGTTGCAGTCCACTCACCATCCTGGTAGCTCTTATCTGAACTTTCTCCTGTTTTTCAATACCTTTTTTTAAATATGGTGCCCAGAACTGGACACAGTATTGCAGATAAGGTCTGACCAAGGAGGAGTAGAGGGGAATAATTGCTTCACATGTTCTAGACTCTATGCTTCTCTTAATACATTCCAGAACTGTGTTTGCCTTTGTGCTGCTGCATCACACTGTTGACTTATGTGCAGTCTCTGATCTATTACTATACCCAAGTCTTTTTCACACGTGCTGTTGCTTAGCTCTATTCCTCAAATTCTGTAGACGTAATTTTTGTTTTTCTTGCCCAGATGTAGAATCTTGCATTTCTCCCTGTTAAATGCCATTCTATTAGTCATTGCCTATTGTTTAAGCTTAACTAGATGCTTCTGAATCCTTTTACATTTTCTTTAATGTTAGCTATCTGTCCTAGCTTTGCATCGTCTGCAAATTTGATTAGTTTACCTTCAGTTCCTTCATCTATATCTACTATATAATTGTCTAAGGGTCACTTTTCTCTTTCTGTCTGTCTGTCTTTCTGTCTGTCTGTCACAGATATTCATTGGTCGCGGCCTCTGTCTGTCATGGAAATCCAAGTCGCAAAACAGCCACGACCAATCAGCGACCGGCACAGTCCGGCGGAAAAGTGGCCGCTCCATACTCCCCTCCAGTCAGCCCTCACACAGAGTTAATGCCAGCGTTAATGGACCGCGGTGTAACGCAAGCCATTAACGCAGCTATTAACCCTGTGTGACCAACTTTTTACTATTGATGATGCGTATGCAGCATCAATAGTCAAAAGATCTAATGTTAAAAATAATAAAAAAATTAAAAATCATTATATACTCACCCTCCGCCGCCTTTCCCGCTCCTTGCGACTCTTCGTGACCGCTCCATGCAAGCGGCAGGTTCCGGTAGCAAGGATGGTATGCGAGAAGGACCTGCCATGAAGTCACGGTTATGTGACCGCGACGTCATCACAGGTCCTGCGAGAAGGACCTGCCATGATGTCACGGTCATGTGACCGCAACGTCATCACAGGTCCTGCGCCCATACCAACCCTGGGACCGGAAGCTGCCGCGTGCACCATACACAGGGCCAGGACTTCAACGGGCTTTCGGAGGGTGAGTATATGTTTATTTTTTATTTTAAGTCTGTATACTATGTGGCTTTGTGCTGTATACTCCGTCGCTGTACAATATACTACGTGGCTGGGCAATATACTACGTGGCTGGGCAATATACTATGTGGCTGGGCAATATACTACGTGGCTGGGCAATATACTATGTGACTGGGCAATATACTACGTGACTGGGCAATATACTACGTGGCTGGGCAATATGCTACATGGCTGGGCAATATACTACGTAGCTGGACAATATACTATGTGACTATACTATGGGACAATATACTATGTGGCTGGGCAATATACTACATGGCTTGGCAATATACTACGTGGCTGGGCTATATACTACGTGGCTGGGCAATATACTACGTGGACATGCATATTCTAGAAGACCCGTTGCGTTAGAATCGGGCCACCATCTAGTCATTTATAAAAATGTTGAACAACACTGGGGCCAAGATAGAGCCTTGTAGTAATGCACTTGAAACACTCTTCCAATTGGATGTGTAACCATTTATTACCACTCTTTGTGTACTATCACTGAACCAGTTATGAATCCACCTAACTGGAACGCCCTGTCAGGTCAAGGGGGTACTCGGTACCGGGTCCTGTGGTTCACAGGGGGAATTTAATGGTGGTTGACATGGTCCATGGCCCTGGGAAAGGTCTTTAAAGGGATAGAGTTTATGTTCGTAACACCACCTGTTGTATCCGGTCAGGGTGACCGACGCTGCTTTAAGGGGTCTGCTGGAGTGATGCTATGGCAGCTAGATGGTATACCTTCCCACAGGTGAAGTATATCCCCAGGGCTTCCCGATGTGTAGATGGTGGAATGGTGAGAGGCGCAGGGAAGAACGAGGACACAAGGTTGCAGTGTTTTTACCTTTACTGAAGACTTCAGCATCGACAATCCAGAGCACCAGACCCCAGGGTAGGCAGATTACAGCTGGTTCAGAGGCAAGTCCAGAGTCCCCTTTGTCCAGGTGGAAATCAATAGCCTTCCCTTGCGCTGTAGTGGTTTAGTCCCTTACTGCATAAGCTTCAAATAAGGTCCTCACAGATGTGGTGTTTCTCTCTCTGTCACCCATAGTCGGATAGGACAAAACCCGTATGACTAGTGGCTTGAGGCTGTTTATAGGGACTCTAGCACGTCCCGGCCTCTGAGGGGTGCCACCTTGCCTCCTGGGAGTAGGTGTGGACAGGTAACGTAAAGTTCAGCTGTCTTGCCGGTCTCTGAAGTAAGGCATAAAGGTCCTTACTACCTTGGTGTCCTGCACCTCAGAAGGAGGCAGCCTGTTCGGGGCTGGTCCCCTTCTGGTATCCTCTCCATTGCTTTGACTACCTTCACGCTCGCTGCAATACAATTCTCGTTCAAAATGTCTCTTTCTGGGAGCTGCAGCTCTTAGGGAATGCACAGCTCTATGGACCCTCTGTCCTCCTCAGACTAATGTCTGGAACTTTCTAACTTTCCCTACAGACTACCAGTTCTATATATATGAGGAGTCACCTAATAAATAGGATCAGAAGCTCCCCCTGGTGGCCTGGAGTGTGAATGTGTTGCATGTTTGTGATAGGTGGATGCAGTTATCCTTTCTTGTCTCTGAACGTACAGTAGCATCACCCTCCCCGGGAGGAAAGCAATACCACTGTGACGACCAGGACCCTGGGGCGCCACATAACCGTAGCCTTGTAAATCCCATACTTGGCCACTTTTTCAATAAGGATAGTATGAGATATTTTATCAAATACTTTGCTGAAGTCAAGATGCATTTACGTGAAAAAGTTTTGCCCTTTCCTGATTTCCTATTCTTTTGCATGATTGTCACACTTAAATGTTTCAGATTGCCAAACAAAGTAAACATAAAATGTAGTTTTTAAAAGAAGGTCTTGATTATTAAGGGAAAAATAAGTCCAAACCTACAGAGCCCTGTGAGAAAACGTGATTGCCCCCTAAACCTAATAACTGGTTGGGACACCCTTAGCAGCTACAATTGCAATCAAGTGTTTGTGATAACTTACAATGAGTCTTTTACAATGCGCTGGAGGAATTTTGGCCCACTCATCTTTGCAGAATTGTTATAATTCAGTCACATTGGAGGATTTCCGAGCATGAACCACCTTTTTAATGTCATGCCACAGCATCTCAATTGGATTAAGATCAGGACTTTGATTTGGCCACTCCAAAGTGTTTTTTTAAGCAATTCAGAGATGGCCTTGTTGGTGAGTTTTGCATCATTGTCCTGCTGCATAAACCAAGTGCACTTCAGCTTGAGGTCAGGAACAGATAGCCAGACATTCTCATTCAGGATTTTTTGGTAGACAGCAGAAATCATGGTTCCATTTAACAAAGCAAATGTTCCAGGTTCTGAAGCAGCAAAACAGACCCAGACCTTCACACTACCATAACCATATTTTACTGTTGATATGATGTTTCTTTTCTGAAATGCTGTGTTGCATCTATGCCAGATGTAATGGGACATACACCTTCCAAAAAGTTCAAATTTTGTCACGTCAGTCCACAGAGTATTCTCCCAAAAGTCTTTGGGATCATCAGAATGTTTTCTGGCAAAATTTTATGTTCTTATTGCTCAGCAGTGGTGTTCGTCTTTGAACTCTGCCATACAGACCATTTTTTTCCCAGCCTCTTTCTTATGGTGAAGTCATGTACACGGACCTTAATTAAGGAGAGTGAGGGCTGCAGTTCTTTGGATGTTGTTGCGGGGCCTTTTTGACCTCTTGGATGAGTCGTCACTGCGTTCTTGGGGTAATTTTGGCCACTCCTCGGAAGGTTCATCACTGTTCCATGTTTTCGCCATTTGTCGATAATGGCTCTCACTGTGGTTCTTTGGAGTACCAAAGATTTAGAAATGGCCTTATAACCTCTTCCAGACTGATAGATCTCAATTACTTTGTTTCTAATTTGTTCCATAATTTCTTTGGATCGCTGCATAATTTCTAGCATTTGAGGATCTTTTGGTCTCCTTCACTTTGTCAGGCACATCCTAGTTAAGTGATTTCTTGACTGAGAACAGGTGTGTCAGTAATCAGGTCTGCTGGCTAGGGAATTCGAACTCAACTTCCCAAAGATAAACCACAGCTAATTTATGTTTTAAGGAGGGGCATTCACTTTTTCACACAAGGTTCTGTAGATTTGGATTAATGTTTCCTTAAGAATAAAACCTGATGTAATTGATGTTACATTTTTTTTCTTAGAGAACACAGATGCAAAATAAGAATTTAAAAGTTTGGCCTTCTCAACATCATTTTTACCACTTCACCCTCTTCATCCTGTAAAAATCCTGTAGTATCTTTTGTTTTGATTTTGACATACCCCCAAAATCCTTTTTTATTGCTTTTTTTCTCCCTTTTTACATATGAAGTGACTTATTCCCCCTCAAGCACCAAGCCACAGATACAGAAGCTACCTCTATGCCTTCAGGAGCTGCACCCCTGTTCATATAGATATAATACTAAGCAAAGTAAATAACAAGTTCATGTAAAAATAGTCCAGATTATGACAAATAAATACTAAAAGCATAATCCCGTAATAAGTCTTCAAAAGGATTTTCACAAAGTATAACCACAAAAGCAGTATTCCAACTTAATCCTATACTATAAAAGTAATGGCAATGGATATAAAGATCAAGACATACATAAAAGTAATAGCGCTTCAAATATAAAATGAAAATTCTAGATCAATCTGCTCACTTTATTTGGAATATAATCCAGTTACCACATAATTATATAGTGATAGAATATATCACTGAAAAAAATCTTACCTATAACCGAAGTGGAGATTAGAACTCTGCAGTTGCATTCCCCAACTTGCGTTTCGCAATTGATAGCTTCTTCAGGGAGTGTGAATTCTAACTAGACTATAATTCCTCAACAGCAGAAGCCTTCCTCCTTTACTGGGATAACTGTCAAATGGAATATAACAGCAGCTTGTATAAAGTAAAATATAAACTAAAAATAATTCACATAGGGTTGTAACAGGAAGGCTCTGGACCACAATGCAAAATTTGATACATGACCCCATTACTTGCTGTATTTTTAATTTAGAGCACTAATATTCTTTTATGAGGCAATTTTAGCCCCCCCAAGCACCAGGTTTAAGATTTGACAGCTACATTTACACCTTCGATAGCCACACCTCTGTTCATATAGTGTATCTGAAATTCTACAGTAATACAACGCCACTCATGTAATGAAAAAAATCTTGCTACTTTCAGCTATAGCATTTAGTGACCCCTAGAATACAGCTGATTATAAGAAACTCACTGCTGACCATGCAATAAGCTAACGTTGTGGGAATTACCGTATTATAGTAATAGTCGGCTGGTCCATTGATTCCAAAGGAATCCAAAGGCTAATGGTCCTCCAGAGTAGAGTCAAACTTGATGTGGCTGTCAGTTCTGGCTAATAGAGGTAGGTCCCAAAAGGCCTTAATAGGGTATATGGAAAGTGGTTGTCTAAAATAGGTAACTCCCTTAAAGGGAAAATGTTTGTAGTCTAAATGTGACACCTACTTAGTATTTACCTATGTAAAATTTCTAAAATCATCTAGTAATTTGCAATTATACTGAACTAAATCAAGCAATGTGGAAATAGAAGAAAAAAATATCCCATGCTACAGAGATATATTAATAATACACCATTAACCAATATTTAAAATAGCATAGTGATATTATGTTTATTATTAGTAGTTATAATAATCTAACACTGCTATGGGCATGATGGTAACAGTAACAATGATAATTATTATAAATAGAAGTAGCAGTTTTATAAGTAATGGGATAATACCTTCTCAGGCACCTATGATGACAAAACTAATAAAAATGCTAAAGTCATTAGTGTTTTCTTGTATACATATTAAATGGAGGGAATTTATAGTAGCCTTGGAAGAAAAATAGCACCAGGACACAGTAATTAAAATGGTTGATTTGTAATACTAAAAGCCTGGGTTTTAATCAGTTGAGGACATTGGCCACACATAAATAAATATACTGCCCTCATGAACATGTAAAATCTAAATCGTATATAACTAACTGTCTGATAGCATCACACTTGCTGCTTTAATCTAAAAACGTGCATACATATTAGGATGCTTACACATTGGGTTTCTCTGCACATTCGTTGATCCCGTTAGGGATTGCGTCCAAAACTCCCTTCAAAACGGGATTCGGCAAATATGGACCAACGGGGCATAAAGGTGCCAGCAGAGCGAACGTGAGATTTGGCATGCATCATTTTCGGGTGTATATGCCTAACTGGAGGCAGAAACATAGATATAGAAACCTGCATCTAGCTGTCCTCCTCCCGTAGGCATAGACACCACAAAATATTGCACTTCAGAGCGCACGTTTGCGGTGCCGGCATCATTATATTCTATGGCTCAGTCGGCGCATACATCTGAATCCCGTTTTGCAGGGGGGTTCGGACGCAAGCACTGACGGGGCCCACAAAAGTGCAGAGAAGCACAATGTAAAAGCACATTTAGAGAAAAGTTGTTTGAACTTACCAATCTCTATGGGATGAGCTGACTATCTTGAGTGCATGAGGGTTTGATTATTCTCTCACGACAGAAGGCCAAATCATTTTGCTTCAAAGGTATATATGCCTCATCTAGAGTATCTGGAAGTGATTTTATTGCCTCTTACCAATAAAACAGATGAACTCTTGGCTAAACTGAACTCTCATTATGCTATTTAAAGGTTGTCATTTACATTAGATGAACATCAGTGAAACCTACTGATTTCAACAGGATCATAGAATAATAGAATCATAGAATATTAGAGTTGGAAGGAACCTCAAGCGTCATCGTGTCCAACTCCCTGCTCAATACAGCGCAGGATTCATTAAACCATCTCAGAAAGCTATCTGTACGGCTTCTGTTTGAAGAATTCCATTAAAGGAGAACTGACCACTAGAGTTGAGTGAATTTTTCAAATTCGGATCCAATTACGATAGACGGCGAATATATTGAACACAGCCGAACGTCATTGGAGTCAATGGGAGTGGAAATGACCGAATATGATTGTCAAACATAAATTCAGCTCGAATAGGGTACTTATATGGCACAAATATGGCGAATTCAGATTCGGCGACCGATTCCTAACATATTAACTCTACTCACCACCTCTCGTGACACCTTGTTCCATTCATTGATCACCTTCACTGTCAAAAAGTTTTTTCTAATATCTAATCTGCATCTACTCTGTTTCAGTTTCATTCCATTGCTTTTTGTGTTTCCATGTGCAAATGAGAATAAAGATGATCCCTTTATAACTCCCAGATCCTCTAACCATTCCTCGTAGGACAAACTTTGTAGCTCACTCACCATCCTGGTAGCTCTTCTCTGAACATGCTCCAGTTTTTCAATATCTTTTTTAAAATGTGGTGTCCAGAACTGGACACAGTATTCCAGATGAGGACCAGTAGAGGGGGTAATTAATTCACATGATCTAGACTCTATGCTTCTCTTAATACATCATAGAACTGTGTTTGCCTTTTTTGCTGCTGCATCACACTGTTGATTCATGTGAAGTCAGTGATCTATTAGTATACTCAAGCCTTTTTCTCACATTCACATGTGCTGTTGCTTAGTTCTATTCCTCCCATTCTGTAGATGTAATTTTCATTTTTCTTGCTCAGATGTAGAATCTTGCATTTCTCCCTGTGAAATACCATTCTATTAGTCACTGCCCATTGTTTGTCTTATCTAGATCTTTCTCAATCCTTTCTCTGTCTTCTCTAGTATTAGCTATTAGAGTTGAGCGAATATGTTCGTAATCGATCTCCGAATCTGAATTTCCATAATGGTACCCTATTCATACTGAATTTATGTTTGATGATTGATTCCAGTCATTTCCACTCCCATTGAATACAATGACATTTGGCTGTGTTTGGCGAATATTGCAAATGCAATATTTGCCGCCGATAATAATTGGAACCGAATTTTGAAAAATTTGATCAACTCTATTAGCTTTCCCTCCTAGCTTTGCATCGTCTGCCAATTTGATTAGTTTACCTTCAGTTCTAGATCATTTATAAAATTGTTGAACATTTCTGGGGCTAGGACAGGGCCTTGTGGTATCCCACTTTAAACACCCTTCCAATTAGATATGCAATTGGATCAGCCTTTCATAAATATAAAGATCTCCAATGGTAGCTGTGAATCAAATGAAAGATCGGGAAGCTTAAGTTTCAAAACGTCCAATCCTTTGACCTCAGATTGGCTAGTGTCTTTATTTGAGGTACACTAACAGCTCAGTGTTATATTGCTTTAGTCGTGGAACCAGTGATACAGCCATTTCTCCAATGTGTCTAAGTAGCCATTTTTCAACTGAACGTCACATGTTGCTCAAGCTACCACATTTCCCTGAACTTGTCATTAGTTGACAATTGCAAAGGGAGCTGCCAGCAGTGGATTTTGTGCCCAAGTGCATTCAGCATGGCAGAACACTTCTCAGACAGCCATTATTTAATAAGTTCCTTAACATGTCTATCATTCCTGTGATTTTCCTAATTCTACAACCTTTCCCTCTTAATTTTGCCATTTCAATGTTGAGAATTGTGTATAGATAAGTGTGGGAACCCGTGAAGTTATTTCATAAAATGAAGTATTTCTCCCAGAAAATTATTGCAATTACACATGTTTAGTTATACACGTTTATTTCCTTTGTGTGTATTGGAACAGCACAAAAAACTGAGAAAAAAAGGCAAATTGGACATAATTTCATATAAACCCCCCAAAATTGTCTAGATGAAATTGTTGGTACCTTTCCAACTTTCAAACTCACCTGTGGCAAGTAACATATGTGGGCAATATGCAAATCGCACCTGAATCCAGATAAAAAGGGGAGAAGTTGGCTCAATCTTTGCATTATGTGTCTGTGTATGCCAGCAAGGAAAACATAAACAGGAGAAGAGAACTGTCTGAGGACTTGAGAACCTAAATTGTTGAACAATATGAACAAAACTCAAGATTGCAAGTCCATCTCCAGAGATCTTGATGCTTTTTTTTGTCCATGGTGCACAACATAATCAAGAAGTTTACAACCCATGGTACTATCGTAATCTCCCTGGACGTCGAAAGGTTGCAACGCGGGATAGTCTAGAAAGTGGATAAGCAACCCCAATCAAGTTCCACAGAAATTCAAGCTGCCCTCCAGGCTTAGGGTGCAGCGCAAACTATCCATCGACATTTTAATGAAACAATACCCTATGGCAGGAGACACACAAGGACCTCATAAAAAGCTAGTCTGTAGTTTTCCAATATGTATGTGAGTAAGCCAAAATCCTTCTGGGAAAGCATGTTGTGGATAGATGAGACCAAGACAGAGCTTTTAGATAAATCACATCATTCTACTGTTACAGAAAATAGAATGAAGCATGCAAAGAAAAGAACACAGTACCTACAGACAAAATTGGTGGAGCTTCACAGATGTTTTGGGGGTGTTTTGCTGCTCCTGCACTGGGTGCCTTGACTGTGTGCAAGGCATCATGAAATCTGAAGATTACCAAAGGATATGGCAATGTATTCCACAGTGTCAGGAAGCTGGGTTTGCATCCTAGGTCATGGGTCTTCCAGCAGGACAATGACCCCAAGCATACTTCAAGAAGCCCCCAGAAATAGAAGGAAACGAAGCGCTGGAGAGTTCTGTAGTGTCCAGCTATGAGTCCGGATCTAAATCACATTGAGCACCTGTGGAGAGATCTTAACAATTGCTGTTGGGAGAAGGCACCCTTCAAATATAAGAGGCCTGGAGCAGTCTGCAAAAGAAGAGTGGTCCAAAATTCCAGTTGAGAGATGTTAAACATTTGTTGATGGCTATAGGAAGCAATTGATTGCAGTCATTTATTTCAAATGGTGTGCAAACAAATATTAAGTTGAGGATTCCAACAATTTTGTCCAGCCTGTTTTGTTTTGTGAAATAATGTTCAATTTGCCTTATTTTCTCTGTATTATTCCAATACACACAAAGGAAATAAACATGCGTATAACAAAACATGTGTAATTGCAATAATATTCTGGGGAAAATACTTCATTTTCTGGAACAATTTCAAGGGGCCCAACAGTTTAGGCCATGGCTGTATATATGTTGAGTGGAATTGAAAAGCCCAAACACCCTGTTAAAATGCCAGGTTTTAGTAATGTAAAAAAAAAACATGGCAACAAGAATCATTTCATAACTTTTTTCACCTTTAATGTGACTCATAATCTGTACAAATCTATTATAAAGCAAACTGACATCATTTTAGGCCAGGGGTGGGGAATCTTTTTTTCTGCCAAGGGCCATTTGGATATTTACACCATCCTTCGGGGGCCGTACAAACTCCACCCACAAAGTACATCCTGACTCTGGCACTCGTTTCAGGACATAATCTTTCATTGCATGCCCTTCAGTGTTCAGTAGTGAACACTGTGTGTGTGTGTGAACAGAGCAAGAAGAAACTAATGAGCTGGTTGTAATCAAAATACACTTCCCTACCCAAGAATGCGGTCCCTTGGAATCTGCTCAGGGGCCTGATAAACGGTCATCAAGGGCCGTTAATGGCCCTGGGGCCTGAGGTTACCCAGCCCTATTTTAGGCTGTGGGATACAAATGACAAAACTAAAATATGTGGTTGCATAAGTGTGGACACCCTCTTATAATTGGGGATGATGTGGTGTCCAGGATTAGCCAATCACATTTAGCCTCCTATTAACTCTACATAACGTTTAGCTGTTCTAGCAGGATGTTTCGTACATTTTTCAGTTGCATTTTGAATTGAATTACCGGCTTTTATGCTATCTAGCTCTGTATGAAATATAAATATATATATATATATATATATATATGTGTGTGTGTGTGTGTATGTGTGTGTCAATGACATATTTTTGGAGGAATGCGCTGACAATCGCAGCATGCTGCGATTTTCTCAGACGATAAAACACGGCAGAGAAATATTCGGCTGATGGGAGCTGCCCCATAGGAAAACATTGGTCCGTGTGCAATGTGTCGTTTTTTTGCCCCTCTTCCTTGTCCGTATTTCTCTCTAGTGTGACGCCGACCTTAATGTCAGTTTCTTTCAACTTACCACTGAAAGTAAAACAAAAAAGTATAGCACAAAGAAGAGAGAAACAAAACAAATAGAAATCTTTACCCTTATGTTTATAGGATCACTATACAGTATATGCTGTATACAGTATAAGACTTTTTTGTTGATAAGCGACTTGAGCTTGGCATCACTCTGTGGTCCCACCAGCATTACCCCCATTTTTGTTTTAACCCCTTGACGCCACAGCCCTTTTTCATTTTTGCGTTTTCGTTTTTTGCTCCCCTCCTTGCCAGTGCCATAACTTTTTTATTTTTCCATCAATATGGCCATGTGAGGGCTTGTTTTTCGCGGGACGAGTTGTGTTTTTGAACGACACCATTAGTTTTACCATGTCTTGTACTAAAAAATGGGAAAAAAATTCCAAATGTGGTGAAATTGCAAAAAAAAGTGCAATCCCACCCTAGGTTCACTAAATGCTAAAACTCACCTGCCATTGTGATTCTCCAGGTCATTACAAGTTCAGAAACACCAAACAAGTCTTAACCTTATTTTTTACCTAAATAGTGAAAAAAAATTCCAAACTTTGGTAAAAAAAAAAAAAAAGTGCGCAATTTTCTGATACCCGCAGTGTTTCCGATCTCGGGTCGGGTGAGGGCTTATTTTTTGTGTGCTGAGCTGATGTTTTAATGATACAATTTTGGTGCAGATACCTTCTTTTGATCGGTCGCAGCAACCAAAGAAACGTAATTCTAGCGTTTTGAATTTTTTTATCGCTATGCCGTTTAGCGATCAGGTTAATCCTTTTGTTTTATTGATAGATTGGGTGATTCTGAATGCGGCGATACCAAATATGTGTATGTTTGATTTGTTTTTATTGTTTTATTTGAAATGGGGCGAAAGGGGGGTGATTAAAACTTTTATATTTAAAAAAAAATTTTTATTTTTTAAAACATTTTTTTTTACTTTTGCCATACTTCAATAGCCTCCATGGGAGGCTAGAAGCTGGCATAGCCTGATCGGCTCTGCTACATAGAAGCAATGCTGAGATCGCTCCTATGTAGCTGAATTCCTGCATTGCTATGAGCGCCGACCACAGGGTGGCGCTCACAGCGATCCGGCATCAACAACCTTAGAGGTCTTCAAGAGACCTCTGGTTGTCATGCCGATGCATCGTTGACCCCCGATCACGTGACGGGGGTCAGTGATGCGTGCATTTCTGGCCCGATTTAACTAGTTAATAGCGGCGGGTGGATGGCGATTCCACCCACCGCTATTGCAGGCACATGTCAGCTGTACAAAACAGCTGACATGTCGTGGCTTTGATGTGGGCTCAGCGCCGGAAAGCAAAAAAGTATTTAAAGTCCAGTTACTTGAACAAGGTAGGGTCCTCTGTTCTATCATTTATTTAGGGTTCTCTGGGATAAATATTTCAGACGTCTGTCACAAATCATTTTTCTTGTTTTTTACTCCCAACACTAATTTTGTGCCTATTAATCTACAACTCTTTTTTCAGTTATAGATATTATTTGTACAGACAAGGGCAGTTTTTACAGTCCTGCCATACATGTGTTAGAGACACTAAAACAGAACATTACAATCTTATACAGTACAGACCAAAAGTTTGGACACACCTTCTCATTTAAAGATTTTTCTGTATTTTCATGACTATGAAAATTGTAAATTCACACTGAAGGCATCAAAACTATGAATTAACACATGTGGAATTATATACTTAACAAAAAAGTGTGAAACAACTGAAAATATGTCTTATATTCTAGATTCTTCAAAATAGCCACCTTTTGCTTTGATGACTGCTTTGCACACTCTTGGCATTCTCTTGATGAGCTTCAAGAGGTAGTCACCGGGAATGGTCTTCCAACAATCTTGAAGGAGTTCCCAGAGATGCTTAGCACTTGTTGGCCCTTTTACCTTCACTCTGCGGTCCAGCTCACCCCAAACCATCTCGATTGGGTTCAGGTCTGATGACTGTGGAGGCCAGGTCATCTGGCGTAGCACCCCATCACTCTCCTTCTTGGTCAAATAGCCCTTACACAGCCTGGAGGTGTGTTTGGGGTCATTGTCCTGTTGAAAAATAAATGATGGTCCAACTAAGCGCAAACCAGATGGAATAGCATGCTGCTGCAAGATGCTGTGGTAGCCATGCTGGTTCAGTATGCCTTCAATTTTGAATAAATCCCCAACAGTGTCACCAGCAAAGCACCCCCACACCATCACACCTCATCCTCCATGCTTCACGGTGGGAACCAGGCATTTAGAGTCCATCCGTTCACCTTTTCTGCGTCGCACAAAGACGCGGTGGTTGGAACCAAAGATCTCAAATTTTGACTCATCAGACCAAAGCACAGATTTCCACTGGTCTAATGTCCATTCCTTGTGTTCTTTAGCCTAAACAAGTCTCTTCTGCTTGTTGCCTGTCCTTAGCAGTGGTTTCCTAGCAGCTATTTTACCATGAAGGCCTGCTGCACAAAGTCTCCTCTTAACAGTTGTTGTAGAGATGTGTCTGCTGCTAGAACTCTGTGTGGCATTGACCTGGTCTCTAATCTGAGCTGCTGTTAACCTGAGATTTCTGAGGCTGGTGACTGGGATAAACTTATCCTCAGAAGCAGAGCTGACTCTTGGTCTTCCTTTCCTGGGGCGGTCCTCATGTGAGCCAGTTTCTTTGTAGCGCTTGATGGGTTTTTTTGCAACTGCACTTGGGGACACTTTCAAAGTTTTCCCAATTTTTAGGACTGACTGAACTTCATTTCTTAAAGCAATGATGGCCACTCGTTTTTCTTTACTTAGCTTTTTTCTTGCCATAATACAAATTCTAACAGCCTATTCAGTAGGACTATCAGCTGTGTATCCACCAGACTTCTGCACAACACAACTGATGGTCCCAACACCATTCATAAGGCAAGAAATCCCACTTATTAAACCTGACAGGGCACACCTGTGAAGTGAAAACCATTTCCGGTGACTACCTCTTGAAGCTCATCAAGAGAATGCCAAGAGTGTGCAAAGCAGTCATCAAAGCAAAAGGTGGCTACTTTGAAGAACCTAGAATATAAGACATAATTTCAGTTGTTTCACACTTTTTTGTTAAGTAAATAATTCCACATGTGTTAATTCATAGTTTTGATGCCTTCAGTGTGAATGTACAATTTTCATAGTCTTGAAAATACAGAAAAATCTTTAAATAAGAAGGTGTGTCCAAACTTTTGGTCTGTACTGTATGTCATGTTTATATTTCCCCTTTTGCTTTGGTTTTGCTTTCCCAGGACAATTTCTATGTTTACGCCAATGATCCATGAACACTTAATGTGTTTTCAATGGCCAAGGCTCCAGTTAGCATATTATTGAGGACACTTTCAGCTAAGGGTGCAACATTTCTCCTTATTCGTAATTAATAAAATTATTGAACTATAAGTTGTTTTCCATGGTCTATGTGTAAGAAGATGGAAAAAATATCTATGGATGTCCGTGACTGCCTAGGTCAAAAATTATTTTCCCCTCCAGCCAAAAATAATTGTAAAGAAGTGTTCATTTCTGTGAGTGAAAAGAATTAGATAACAAAAGTTAAATCCAGTATGAAACCAAGAGCTACTGGGCAAAAATAACTAAGAGTTATGGATGTACATGGAGTCTGCAGTATACAATTATGTTAAATGAATTCTAAAAGCAAAGCCCTGGTTACTAGTTGTTAAGAATTCAATTCTGTTGCATCATTGAATACAGGTAGACAACCAGGTGTTTTAAGGGATTGTCCATGAATAACAAAACAATTGCCAAGGTGACAAATAGTTCCAAATCGTAAAGGAAGCATTAAATATTTGTGAAATTCCCACTATTCTGGTGCTCCATGTTGGCCTGTTACTGTGCTGCCGCAAATATATAACTACAGCACATGTGACCGCTGTAACCAATGACGGGCCACAGTGCCGCAGTGTACCCCTGAGGCCAATGATTGCCTTCAACATTCATGTGTAGAGACGGGACGTCATTATTGCAACCAAACATCAAAAGCTATGTGCTGGAGCAATGGGATTTCAAGGGAATCTTTCAGCAAATTTATGCTATGTAATATGGGAGCACCATGATCCAGGGGCATAGGCACTAATTCCAGTGATGTGTCACTTACTAGGCTGTGTATTGCTGTTTCACTAAAATAAGTGTTTTATCAGCAGGAGATTATTGTTATGGAACTACAACACAGGCGTAGGGTAGAAGGGGAAAACTGTCCCTGCACTAGGACTAGGCTGGTACCCTACGATCGAGTGGGCGACCAATTCCTTGCGAATAGACCAACCGACGATCCTAGATTAATCTCAAGCGAAGACCTATAGATAAGGGGAAGGGGTTCCCTAAAAGATCTTAGGACTGGGTACAGACACGGGTCACCTCTTAATAGAAAAACACAGAGAAGGCTGCAGATTCAAACAGAAAACAGAAACTGAGACTAGCAGAACCAGAGCTCCCAGTACTGAACAAATAACACACAGAAGACAAAGCAAAGCACCAAGCCACAACTAAAGCGGTTAACACTGTTGTCCAGCAAGGACTTGGAAGCAGGTGCTGGCTAATAAAGAGTGATACACCTGACCCAAGACAAACCCAGCACCAGAGGGAAAAGACCAGCAGCCAGAACTCCACAAGAAAATGGCGGATAGCAACAAACTAAACAGATTCTAACAATTATTACTACAGGACTGTGTGTCTCCTGCCTCCTAATCAACTGCTCTGTATGACTCCGCCCCCATTACTGATTAACATCTTTCTGTCAACGTACAGTGGTACATTGTAGGAAAGGCTGCCAATCAGTAGTGTGGGCAGGATTATACAGGGCTCCGCATTCTAAGCACTGCTAGAACTATAGTAGAAAAAACTGTGATTGTATCAAAATGACATCAGGCAGCCCAGGAAGTGACACATCACTGGAATCAGGGTCTCAGCCCCTACATTATGCTGCTGTCAGATTCCATAGCAAAAACCTGGTGACAGATTCCCTTTAAGGAAAGCCTATTTTATCATCTTATTGCATTTCCCTGCTTTACTTCATTGTTTTTTTTCTTCTTGGACAACCCTTTTAACTCTCGAGTGGAAACGTTTTATTAGAATATCACAAGTTATTTAAAACAAGGCACAAAAGGAATGTTTCAATGGTAAAAATTAATACCTTCAACAAATGAAAAAGATCAAACATTTTCCTCCTTTAGACTTACAATTTATTCAAAGACTTAAATGAGTTTTAATTAAAGAATTAGGAAAAACAAGGTGTAAGACATATACATAAGGATGATAAGAGCCAAATTATATAAAGTAGTTATGGATAACACCATATACAAGATAAAAGGGAAAGGATTTAGCTACATTTCAAAAGAATGATACACAAGTGATTTCATATTAGATAATAGCTAAATGCTCACTGCTCCTGTGCATTGTTATAACCTAAATATTACAATTTGTAGATGCTGACAAAAGAGTCTGTTCTCTGAGACTTGGGATTTATTTTCTAAAGTGTAGGCTTGTGCTCCAGAGCTTCTATTCATTCTCTCACTACAGACAGGAGATTGCGTATATGGAGAGCTAGAGGCTATAGAGAGGAGTCTTTGGTTCATTAGTCATCATTATGCATATAGTGATACAAAAATTCCAACCTGACATCACTCGAATTTTGGTCTGGAGGCCACTGGCCCAGAACTTCAGTGTGCGGTTGTCACTTGGGAATATGTTATCTGGTTAACAAGAAGGAGCCAAACCAAAGTAACATTTACAGCTGTAAGCCACCATTAGCTTAGTTATCATGGTTCGGTCAGACTGGAGAACAAAACCATAGCTAAATGTGTATTTTGGGATCACGATATTGATGCTAATTAAAGCCATTAATATCAAATCAGTGGTGGTCCAACTCTTGGCGTACTGCAAATCAGCTTTTAAAAGGGCAGCTAGACTTATTAAAGGGAATCTGTCACCTCATATTTCGTATATAAACTGTGGCCACCACCATCAGGGGCTTATCTACAGCATTCTGTAATGCTGTAGATAAGCCTCCGATGTATCCTGAAAGATAAGGAAAACAAGTTAGATTATACTCAACCAGGGGCTGTACCGGTGTGGTCCGCGTCCGGCGTCTCCCATTTTCATACGATGACGTCCTGTCCTCTTCTTTGCTTCCTGCCGCGGCTCCTGCGCAGGCGTACTTTATCTGCCCTATTGAGGGCAGAGCAAAGTATTGCAGTGCGCAGGCGCCGGGGAAGGTCAGAGAGGCCCAGCGCCTGCGCACTGCAGTACTTTACGCTGCCCTGAACAGGGCAGATAAAGTACGCCTGCGCAGGAGCCGTGGCAGGAAGCAAAGAAGAGGACGTCATCGTATGAAAATGGGAGACGCCGGACCGCGACGCCCATCAGACCGGACCGCATCGGGACCGCCCCTGGGTGAGTATAATCTAACTTTTCTTATCTTTCAGGTTACATCGGGGGCTTATCTACAGCATTACAAAATGCTGTAGATAAGCCCCTAATGGCGGTGACCGCAGTTTATATATGAAATATGAGGTGACAGATTCCCTTTAAACTCTTATCTGGCAGGGATGCCAGTAGTCAACTCTTTACCAATTGGTTATAATATGGCCATTGATATCTTGAATCTGAAAAAACATTTTATTATTACTGTCACCAGAGGGGTCATCATTTACTTCTACAGCGAGAGCTGTCAGTATCTAAACTGCTGCAAAAATATGGATAATGGATTATCTGAGATAAAAACATGTTTGCTTTCCTCCAAACACAGTGCTACGTTTGTCTATTGCCGTTGTCTGGGATTACAGCTCAGTAGAATCCAAGTAAATGGGGCTGCCCTGCAATACCAGACATGTTATGGTCACAAATGGTGCTGGTCCTGAAGAAAGCAGCTATGACTGCAAAAATATCCATCAATACTTAGCATAGGTGTTATAGGATGCAAGTCAGGTCTTCAAAGTGTCCAATACGTCCCATTGTTGGATGCAGAAGCCAGATGCATGGTGCGACATATAAACTCTGCTGTGCGTTATAGAAATAACACAAGCTGTAAGATTTAACCAATATTGCCACTATTTATTTATGACAGCCTTAGCAGAACGCACAGCGTGACGGCGCTTTACTATTCACAATAAATAATTACTCAGGTTATTCCTGTGGTATTTGTCGTAATAACATTTATCACAGCAACCTCATTTGATATTAATGTGAGCGTAATTCGTGTGCAGGAAATCTGTAGCCATTTAACTTTAGGAAATGCAATTCTTGTAAAGTGATCCTGAGTAGTCTTTACTATCCATTAATTGCCAAAATGCAATTTTTCATATTAATACAACCTGTGAAAACTCCTACACCCATAAACTTGCAGCAATTACAATATATTAATTTACATGACTATTTGATAGTCAGCTGATGTCTCTAGAGAGGGAAACTACACTTCTTGAGTCCTGCATGGCTGCAGTGTACATGGCACTAACCCAGGGAATAAGTCTGTATATAGAGTATGGAAAGAATTCCCCCATTAATATGGGGCAATTAGCATCTGCCTTATTGATTTTTTGCCTTCCTCTGTATGAACATATTAGGGTACAGGTTGTAATTGATGGACCTGTTTCTTTTTTCACTTAAAACTATAAAACCCATGACCACATTAATAATGCTGAGTATGTTTGACGATAAATGGCTTTATCCAACCACTAACCATGAGTGGAGAAAAAGTTTTAGTGTTATCATTCATATTCTCTGAAAAAAGGCCAAGAAAGCAAAAATTTGGCCGGGGTATGTAAACTTTTGAGCACAACTGTATATGAAGATGTCAAGGGGCCAATAAAATAACTAGTTCTGAGGAAAGTAGGATGATTTTTATATGTCATATTGTTTCAATCGTCAATTTGATAATCAAGAAAAGGAAACATTTAAACATGTCAACTAGTGTTTCGTGTTTCACAGCTGCAGCTCTATCAAGGGGTTCAGGAAGATACTAGTTGTGCAAGCAGCTTAAAGGAGTTGTTTAGGCTTGGGGTATAAGTCTGTAGTCACTCTATGTGACTGCAGACTTGTGAATCTTCACACCATGTAATTATGATTCTCAGGTGCTGATGCCAAGTGGTCATGTGACTCAAAGTATGCAATTTTCAAACTTCTGGCCACATTCCGACTTGACTTGTCCGAGCTCACTCAATCCACTTGCATTGAGCAATGGTGCGCACTTCTAGTTGGCATGTGACCCCATATGTGCAAATTGCCGGAGAATCTTGACAGCACGCACTCTGAGCCATAATGATTAGCAAATCTGTAGTCACAAAGAGACTGCAGACTCGTACATCAAGTCTGGACAACCCCTTTAAACAAGCTCTTTTGTTTGACACATTTGGAATCATGAGAGTTGGCAAATCTATCCGTCATCTCTCTTTTCTATTAACTGTGTGTTCAACTTGTTTTCCCAAACTCTTCCAAAGTTTGTTTTTAGTGTAGCTGCATTCCAATTTGTAAGGGAATGAACAGGAAAGGGAATTTCAAGAGGAAAGGTTATGCATTGTTACACAAATGTAAGAGCATGGACAAAAGTCAAATTATTCTGAAAAAAATAAATTGAAAAAACAGAATATAAGAATAACTTGTTCCATGGGATAGGCATCACTAAAGGACATTTGCTATAGAAGCAAGAAATACTAATGTGCATCAAAAAGATGGAGAATTTCCTAAAGTACTCTAATGGTGTCCCTTTTCTTTTCTTTGATCCACTTTGAGTCAAAATCACCTTTTGAGCTAAATACTTACTTCGTTGGTCCTCAAAGTCAATATGAGGGTATTTGTTTGAGGGAGAGACTAAAGGTGTACATACATGCGAGAGAGCTGTCAGTCGAACAATCACTAAGCTGATGGATATCGCTGCTAAATAAAATAATAATAAAAACATAAAAAATGGAAAATATTTTTTTCACAGTTTATTTGAGTCCAGGTTGTCAAATGTACCAGTAGATTAAAAGAAGTTGGGCTCATCTATGAGGCACACCATGTCCTAATTAGATCCAAGATGCCATATTGCTGTATTTTCACCTGAAGAGTGGAAAGCAGCAGCAAGTCATTATTATTATTTATTTATATAGCACCATTGATTCCATGGTGCTGTACATGAGAAGGGGTTACATACAAATTACAGATATCACTTACAGTAAGCAAACTAACAATTACAGACTGATGCAGAGGGGAGGGTGAGGAAGGAGACAATAGGTTGAGGGTTGCAGAAGCTCTGGTGTTGGTGAGCTGGTAGCTTAGGTAGTGATGAGGAGGCAGCGGGGTCAGTACAGGCTGTAGGCTTTCCTGAAGAGGTGGGTTTTCAGGTTCCGTCTGAAGGATCCAAATGTGGTTGATAGTCGGACGTGTTTGGGCAAAGAATTCTAGAAGATGGGGGATATTCGGGAGAAGTCTTGGAGACGGTTAGGTGAGGAGCGAATAAGTGTGGAGGAGAGAAGGAGGTCTTGGGAGGACCGGAGATTACATGATGGAAGATATCAGGAGATTAGTTCAGAGATATAAGGAGAAGGCAGGTTATGGATGGCTTTGTAGGTTAGTATTAGTAATTTGAACTGGATACGCTGAGGGAATGGGAGCTAGTGAAGAGATTTGCAGAGGGGGGAAGCGGAGGAGTAGCGAGGAGAGAGATGAATTGGTTGGGCAGCAGATTTAAGGATGGACTGGAGAGTTGCAAGGGTGTTAGCAGGGAGGCCACAGAAAAGGATGTTGCAGTATTCAAGGCGGGAGATGATGAGGGCATGCACAAGCATTTTAGTAGATTGATGGTTGAGGAAAGGACGGATTCTGGAGATATTTTTGAGCTGGAGGCGACAGGAGGTTGAAAGAGCTTGGATATGCGGTTTGAAGGACAGGGCAGAGTCAAGGGTTACTCCGAGGCAGCGGACTTCGGTACGGGGGAAAGTGTGACGTCGTTAATTGTGATAGATAGGTCAGGTAAGGAAGATCTATGAGATGGAGGAAAGATGATGAGTTCAGATTTGTACACATTGAGTTTGAGGAAGCAAGAGGAGAAGAAGGAGATTATGGCTGATAGACACTCTGGGATTCTGGACAGCAGAGAGGCGCCGTCTGGGCCAGAAAGGTAGATTTGAGTGTCATCAGCATAAAGGTGGTACTGGAATCCATGAGACTTTATGAGTTGGCCCAGGCCAAGTGTATAGATTGAGAAGAGTAGGGGTCCTAGAACAGAGTCTTGGGGGCCTCCAAGAGAGAGAGGGTAGGATGAGGAGGTAGTGTGGGAGTGGGAGATGCTGAATGTGTGGTTGGAAAGGTATGAGAAGATCCAGGATAGGCCGAGGTCTTTGATGCCAATGGAGGAGAGGATCTGTAGTAGGAGGCAGTGGTCAACTGTGTCGAAAGCAGAGGACAGGTCTAGAAGGAGGAGTACAGAGTATTGTCCGTTAGCATTGGCTGTAAGTAGGTCGTTAGTAATTTTGGTCAAGGCTGTCTCAGTTGAGTGATGGGGGCAGAAACCAGATTGTAGATTGTCAAAGAGCAAGTTAGATGAGAGGTGGGATGAAAGTTCAGGGTGGCCGTGCTACTCCAGGAGTTTGGAAGCAAATGGGAGCAGCCATATTGGGCGATAGCTGGACATAGCTGCTGGATCGTATGTTGGCGTCTTAAGGATAGGCGTGATTGTGTCATGTTTGAAAGCAGAAGGGAAGGTGCCAGAAGTTAGTGATAGGTTGAAGAGGTGGGTTAGGGATGGGATAAGAGTGGTGGTGAGGTTGGTGAGAAGGTGGGATGGGATAGGGTCAAGTGCACAGGTGGTGAGGTGCAATTTGGAGAGGAGACAATTAAGCCCTCTTCAGTGATCTTGGAGAGGGAGGTTATGGGGTTTGGGCATTGGTCTGGTATACAAAGGTGTTGTGGTGGTTGAACAATGAAGACTTGCCTTGTTTGGTCGATCTTATTTTTTAAGTGTGTGGCAAAGTCCTCAGCAGAGATGAGTGAGGTTGGAGGGGGCAGTGGGGGGCAGAGAAGGGTGTTAAAGGTTTTGAATAACTGTTTGGGGTTGTAGGATAGGGAAGATACGAGGGTTGTGAAGTAGGCCTCTTTAGCCGAGGTGAGAGCAGATTTAAAAGTGAGTGTTGCCTGTTTGAATGCAGTGAAGTCATCTTGCGAATGTATTTTCTTCCAATGCCGCTCTGCAACCCTGGACACTTGCCGGAGCTTTTCAGTGGTGTTATTGTGCCAGGTTTGTCTATTCATACGTTGCACTTTGCCATGAATGAGATGGGTAACCGTGTCAATAACTGATGCGAGTGGCATTGTAGAAAGCAGTGTCTGTGTCGTGGAGTGAGGATATGGATGCCAGTGGTAGGATAGAGTCAGAGAGTGTGTGAGCGTCTAGGTGTGCAAGGTTTCTGCGGGGGTGCGCATGTTGCTGGACTTGAGGCTCTTTAAGATGTACTGTGAGTGTTGCTACGGGGACCTTAAAGGACCATTTACTTTTTGTCTCCCTCACATGACAACGAGATATTAAATCTATTACTCTAGATATTATGTCAGTCCCTTACCATATTTTATGTCCTGCTTATATTGTTGCTCCACAGTTGTGTCGCTGCCCGCCTGTTTTATAATTGTTATGTAATATGTGGCAAAATTTATATCAATATGTCTTGTTTGTACGATTACAAATGAAAGATTTTTTTTACTTTACTATAAACTGGGTAGAGGATTTATTTCAGACATTATCCACATTTTCTTCTTTTCAGGGATATAAGCTCACAAATGTTCTTTAATGCTATCAATGATAGGAGAAGAGCCTAGGAGGTCAGTAGCTTCACAGTATGCCAATGCAACTACCTTAACCCCTTCATGACCGCAGCTTTTTTTGTTTTTGCGTTTTTGTTTTTCGCTCCCCTCTTTCCCAGAGCCATAACTTTTTTATTTTTCAGTCAATATGCCCATGTGAGGGCTTATTTTTTGCGGGACGAGTTTTACTTTTAAACAACATCATTGGTTTTTGCATGTCATGTACTAGAAAACAGGGAAAAAATTCCAAGTGCGGTAAAATTGCAAAAAAAGTGCAACCCCGCATTTGTTTTTTGTTTGGCTTTTTTGCTAGCTTCACTAAACTGACCTGCCATTATGATTCTCCATGTTATTACGAGTTCACAGACACTAAACATGTCTAGATTATTTTTTATCTAAGTGGTAAAAAAAATTCCAAACTTTGCTTAAAAAAAAATATTGCGCAATTTTCCGATACCCGTAGCGTCTCCATTTTTCGTGATCTGGGGTTGGGTGAGGGCTTATTTTTTGTGTCCCGAGCTGATGTTTTTAATGATACCATTTTGGTGCAGATATGTTCTTTTGATCGCCCGTTATTGCATTTTAATGCAAAGTCACGGCAACCAAAAAAACCTAATTCTGGCGTTTTGAATTTTTTTCTCTCTATGCCGTTTAGCGATCAGGTTAATCCTTTTTTTTTTATAGACCGGGCGATTCTGAATGCGGCGATACCAAATATGTGTCGGTTTGATTTTTTTTTTATTGTTTTATTTTGAATGCGGCGAAAGGGGGGTGATTTAAACTTTTTATATTTTTTTATTTTTTCATATTTTTTAAAACATTTTTTTTTTACTTTTGCTATGCTTCAATAGCCTCCATAGGAGGCTAGAAGCTGGCACAACTCGATCGGCTCTGCTACATAGGAGCGATCCTCGGATCGCCCCTATGTAGTTGAATTACTGCATTCCTATGAGCGCCGACCACAATCCAGCATCAACAACCATAGAGGTCTTCAATAGATCACGATCACGTGACGGGGTCAGCGATGCGCTCATTTCTGGCCCGGTTGCCTGGAAGCGCTAGTTAAATGCCCCTGTCAGCATTTGACAGCGACATTTAACTAGTTAATAGCAGTGGGCGGATCACAATTCCACTCGCCGCTATTGCAAGCACATGTCAGCTGTACAAAACAGCTGACATGTCCCGGCTTTGATGCAGGCTCACCGCCGGCTAGGGTTCTGAGCTCGGATGTACCATCCTATCCAAGGTCAGAAATTGGTTAAACCATTATTTATTATGAAAATGTAAGTGCTACAGCACGACATACTATGTGTTCTACAGCAGTAACGTCCCGTGATAACTCGAAGGAAGCGGCAAACAGTCTCTCACTGACCACGAGTGAAGGAGCCCCACTGTACCTAATATCCAATTTAGGTGCATAGTACTTTTAATATTGTGGTTTTATGCTTGAATACATATTTACCTTAACAGGAAAATGAATGTGTTTCATGCACATATTTTACCCTAGCAATATCTGTAATAATACAACATCACTAGCATGCTAATAACAAAATGTCATATTCTATTCCTCCGTACTAGTGCAGCACATGGACTTTATTAGCTAGCTTACCCCAGTGGGCGGACAAAGTATTTTTGATTTAAAATCCATTGGAATTTTCCATAATAATGTTATTTTGAAGTAGATTGACAGCCTTTTTAATATGAAATAAATCAAGCAGGGAGAGATGTGTCATGGAGAACATGCTGAATGAGAGATGATTGACAGAGCTTTTCTAAAACATGTGCTGTTTGTATTTGGTTTTATGGCAAGTGGCTTGAAAAGATGTCAGCCACTTTGAAATGCTTTGAACCTCGAAAACTACGCATCATAAAATGTATGTATTGAAAGAGGAGATGATGAGAAGAGCAATGCATTCATTTCATTCGCAAATCAGCCATATTTTTGTACTAAAGTAACTGGAGTTCTCACACAGCAATAAATGTGATGTAGAAAAGCTGGATAATTAAATATGTTACTCACAGCCAGAATTCAAAGCGGAGCTCTCTATATACATGGATAAAAGGATCATAATTAATTGGGTAATAGAGCAAAGCAGCATAAAAAACAAAATGCATCATTTTCTAATCTCTATTCTGTCCAGTCCTTGATGTATACGTCCCTCCCATTTGGTAGCCCTCACCAGTAAGTCTCTTGCTTTACTATACAATCAGCTTACCATTTGCTGTATGCTCACTGTGGTGGAAATACCAGCCCTACAGTAGCCTTGCACCCATATGACCTAAACATTGCACCCTTGTCAGGCAGGTTACTTAGTAAAGTAACGGAGGAGGTTACTTCCAATTCTGCCAAAATAGGCACATCAACATAATACTAAGCCTCCACCTCCTTAAAGTGGCTACTATGTACCTCAGCATATAATACAGAAACATATGTAAGGGCAACTGACAGCTCAAACTTACAATCAGATGATAGTCACTTAATATCCCCATAAAGAGTCAAAAAATTCTGCAAATTTGGACAGCCACATCACTTCTTTGGATTCAAAGCCCTGTTTTGCACCACAGATGTTCTGTAGGATGACACTAAGGGTATGTTTCCACGTGCTGGGTTACATCAGGGTTTGCTGCGGATTGGACGCTGCGTACAGCCTCAGTGTCCAATCTGCAGCGTCCAGATGTTACAGCATAGTGGAGGGGATTTCCATCTCCACTACGTGGGCACGGCCGCATCCGACGGCCCTGCGTGTCCGGACATGCGGCGCGTCTTTATAGACCGCAGCATGTCTTTTTATCTTGCAAAGATGCTCCATCTCCGCAAAATAAATACCATGGTCAATGAATACGATGCGGTGATTCCGCATGTGCTCAATGAACACATCCGGAATCACTGCGCATACAACAGGGGGCGGCGCTTTTGGCGGAGCGGCGTATCCGCTGCTTCCAAAGCGCTGGGTTTACTGAACGTGGAAACATAGCCTTATACTCTTTTTGCAAATACGATTCAATTAAGCAATTCCATCTGCACATAACTGATCAACTGTTTATTACCTGAAATGTTGCAGTAATTGCTTTATTCAGTCCAGTATATAGGTAAAGGTAAGTATATGTAATATATTTGAAGTTGTTATGGGGACAATTCATGGACATCTAGGAACTCTTTAAGAGGGCTTCTACGGATAGTCTTAGATCTAGCTATTTCACACAACAGGTCCCAAAAAACACTTTGATTTTCATCATTTCAGGCCTATACAAGTATCTACTCTTGCTTCGATGTATCCTGGGTTGTGTCCATAAAGTAGCTCCTGGCTTTTAGAGTGATTTGTGACTTTGTGGTAGAATAGTTTGAAGCTGTGTCAAAGCAGGGAGACAGTACCTGGAAAAAATCAGTGGGTAGGGATGAAGCCAAATGGATAGCTGGGGTCAAATCTAGGATGGTGGAATAAAAGGGAGATTATCATCAAAAAATGAGCTATTGAATAAATTAGGGGTTTTTTGTTCAATTTTTTTTTTAAATGCTGGTAGTGTTTCCATATCTTAACCTGTATTAAAGATAAAAAATAGATATCTAACAATTTTCACAATGGCCACAGGATCTTTCTTAGACTCTAACTTCCTGTTGTTTCAGGAAACATCACATGTACGTTAGCCACATATAATAGACTATGACACTACCTTTTGCATTGGAATATCTAACGAGTGTGTGCACAAGTCATTGCAAATGAAAAGGGAGTTCCGAAATCTATTATGATTTGTGGAACCTATGTTATCAGCTGTACTTAGACGTGATACTTACCATTGTAATCCTGCCTCTAAGCATAAGGAGTCTGCTGAAAACTCTGATGGGACAGGAAGTATGAGTATAAAAAAGCCAAGATTGTGACATGAAAAATAAATATGGAGAATTTTTCTTTTTTTTAAGTAAATTTAACACACCTCATTTAAACAATGGGAAAAGTAATCTGTCAGCAGGATTTCACCTCTGACAGATTCCCTGTGTCTCATAGAATGCACTAGGAAACACAAGTCCATTTATACTATTAAATAGACAGTTTTCTCCTTCGTTATCGAGAAATTGCTGTTTGAATTAATATGCAAATTAGGCTCGGGTGCTTTAGATGTGTGCTTAAGCCTCTGTCACTCTGGCTCTATTCCACACTCAGTGATGTCTTTTATTTGACTGACAGTTCTATCCGGAGAAGGATATGCTTGTCAGGATTTGAACCCAGCAGCTCTTGTCCACCAGGCAGCAGCTCTTCCCTCTGAGCTATTCAGCTCCCTGAACAGTTCCTTGCTAAATCAGATACTAGTACCTGTGTTGTTCCTGATGTCTCCAACCTGAGTTCCTGATGTCTCCACCCCAAGTTCCTGATTGGCTCACCCTGTGATCTCCTGATTGAGCATCCTACTTAAACCTGGCACTGCACTTCCTTCATTGCTGGATTATTGTGCTCCAGCCTTTAGTCTAGCTTCTTACCACCTGCTGCTTATCCTCAAGATCCTACTGCTGCTCTGTGTACCAACCTCTTGCTATATCCTGACTATGATTCCTGCTTATCCTTCCAACTACACTGCTGCTCTGTGTACCGACCTCTGTCTACATCATGATGATGTTACTTACCGGTGCTGCCCCTAGAGGTTGCAATATCACTACTCCAGCTCAGATTAGTCCTTAACAAAACTGCTTTTGAAGTTACATCTTCTGATCATAACTTCTGATTGCCTGGAAATCAGAGGTAACAGTCGCAAGATCTCAATGTGAGTCTATAAGAACCTTATTCTGGCTTTCATAGACTTGCATTGAGACGTGACGTTCTGCTGGCCCAGCAAACACTGGGGGTATACAGCAGGTCACGTGTTGCAGTGCTGATAACAGATGAAGATGTTGGCTGGTAAGTAAAAGACTAGTTGTAGGGAAATTATATTAGTGACTCCATGGCAGCATTGAAATAATAAAAAATTAACACTGAAGTGGGACTTAACATGAAAAATACCAGAAATTAAATTAACCAAAGACGAGCAGATGGAGCAAAATTCAAATACACCTGTTCGCACAGATTTTACCAGGAAATGTGACTTGCAGGGAGAAGTTCTAGGAATCTGGATGGGAAAATCAGAGAAAAGGCCTGACAGGAAATGCCTATGTAGTTTTGAAATGGACCTTCAAAAAAACTCGTACTGAAATACCCATAACACTGTGACTTCAAAGAGTCATAAGGTTAAGATGTAGGATAGCAGGTTATAAATAAACAAAAGATACACTCTATAGCTGTCCTGGCAGTACTGCTGTGTCACATGATGGTGTCCCTCTGCCCCGATGCGCGTTTCGCTTTGCTTCTTCGCTTCTGTGAAGTCACTGTGTTATGGGTATGTCAGTAGGGTTTTTTTTGAAGGTCTATTTCAAAACTACATAGGCATTTCCTGTCAGGCCTTTTTTCTAATTTTTCCATCCAGATTCCTGGATTATTAACCCTATAGCACTAATACACTTTATTTTGCTAGTTAGAGACATATCCTTAGTTCAATCTGAGTAGATGGGGAATTTCAGTTGTTTTACTGCTATTGGATTTTGTTGCACACCTTGGAATTAGTTCCCTCTTTTTTGTCTTAAAACCTTTTCTTATTCTTATTTTTTATTCTAATTATTTTGAATAAATTCTATTTTAATATTCATTTTTTGTACTTCACATTATTTACCTGAAATTCATTGGGGGTAAATAGGGTTGGTAGAGGATAATAAATGTAAGAATTAAAAAAATTAAAAGAATACTTATACTCCCCTCTCTGGCGATTCCTGCTGCTCCCTTCCCATCGCCTCACCCCTCAGCACTGTGTTCACTCTAGACAAGGGCTTCTGACAACGAGCAAGCCCCGGAGTTAACTATGCATGTGAAGTGAACTCTTGGGCCTGTTCATGGCTGGAAGCCCCAACTTTTTAGAGAAAACATTGGGGAAGAGATTTGACGCAACTGAGGTGTAGAGGCCCGGACAGTGGGTAGTAAGCTGCAGGAGCAGCCAGAGAGGTGAGCCGTGAAGTATGGAGTTTTAATTGTTTGTTCGTTTTTTAATCTTTTGCCAGCCCTCTACTGTTCAGCAAGATGGCAGCTGCAACTGGCTACCATTTTGTTGAGTTTGCGCGGAGCAAATTGCAAAAACTCTATATTCTCCAGAGCGGATTTTTATAAAATACGAGTAGTTCAATTACATTCAAATAAACGTGCACATCTCTTAAATCACCCCATTCTTGTTGCACACAGTTCTTGTTTTTTATTTTTACCTTCTATTTTTTAGATTTTTTTTATAGATGACTTTAAAATGCGATGACTAGTTTGCGAGTACAGTAGACTACATCTGTATTAGGCCACGTTCATACTATCAGTATTTGGTCAGTATTTTACATCAGTATTTGTAAGCTAAAACCAGGAGTGGAACAATCAGAGGAAAAGTATAATAGAAACACGTCACGGCTTCTGTCTTTATCACCCACTCCTGATTTTGGCTTACAAATACTGAGGTAAAATACTGACCAAATACTGAATGTGAGACTGTGGCTTTACAGTGTAGCTTTAACAATTGCTTATGAAAGGTCTATATATGTGTACAAATAAGGCAGATATGAGCATTTTCAGTAGGTGACATCATAGGACATCATCCATGATGACAAAAGATGACAAAGGATTTTCCCCTCTTTTTGTTTACCTGGATCCCACATTGGCTATTGACTTTAAGGGGTTAGATTACTTATCAGATCAACCTAAAACCACGGCAATTAAAGGTGAGTGTCAGCTAGATAAGTCTCAGCTGCTATAAATAAATCATAACTTGCTAATTTGGGAACAAAGAATAATAGTGCACGATAAAAGTATCATTGTGTTTGAAAGGATGACTTACATAATGAGCCTGATACAAATGATTCTCTCTTGTTCTTTATATATCCACTTTTTCATATGATGTCTAGCTTGAAATAAACTAAACACAGATTTGAAACACAATACTATTTTTCTTCAATTATTGTTAGACATTTGTAGAATTGATGTGAATCTGTCAAGGCAAGTAAGGGAGACTATTTCCAACATATTGGACTGGTAAATTGGTTTAATTTAAACAATTGAATTGGAGAAATACATTTTCTCATAAAGTTCAGTACAATGTACAAATGACAGCATATTAAATGTTCCATGCAATTACCAAAGGAGGGTGAAACTCTTAACTTTTCTATTAAGGAACAGGCACAATAGATTACGTAGATGCTTGTTTTTGCTCATGTAAACAGGAATAGAAGACAGATCAGCAAATGCTTATAGACATCTCGTGGAGCACATCCACATGTTATCAGGACTGGCACTAAATCGTCAGTAAAAATGACTGCGGACCATATCATGGCATCTAATACCCACGCACACATTTAAATCTACTACCCCTGTACATTAAACAATCCACTACTCCTGGACACTTTTACAATTTACTAACCAAGGGAACCTGTCACCTGCTGCACGATTACAGAAAGATAGAATTTTCTTGGAAATGCTTCTTTATTTCAGATAAAATATATTTTAAAGATTCAGCCAGGGACCATAGGAATAGATGAGACTAGTCCGGCTCCGCCCCGGACAGCTTTTCCCAGTGCTCCTACAGTGAGAGACTCATCAATCACTAAGAGCAGTGCAAAGAGAAACTGCCCGGTGACAGAGCCCAACTAGTTTTGTCTATTCTTATGGATCCTAGGATCTTTAAAGTATATTTTCTCTGAAATACTGGAGCAATTCTGCAGACAGGCTCTAATTTATGCTGCCTGTGATTTGGGCAGCTTGAATCAGGTGAAAGGTTTGCTTTAAACAATCTGCTAACCTTGTACGCTTTAGCGACTACTACACCTATACATTTTCAAATCTGACATACCACCTCTGTACTTTTTACAATTTGCTACCGTTCATGGCCGGTCTTACCTATGTGCAACCTGTCATTCGGTGTGCTGGGGGCTGGACTGCAGTTGGAAGTCAGCAAACCCGACAACAACTCAGTTATTGCTGAGCTGCTCATCCTTGAAACAGCTGCATTAACCTCAGTCTTGCATCAGCCTTCCTGGATGATAGGAGGGTCAGGTTCACCAAACAGAGCCTCTTCTCTACCTTCTTTCACAGCAAATAATTTCATAGTTTCATAGTTTTTAAGGTTGAAGGTAGTCATGACTCCATTGAGTTCAACCTACATCCTAACATGTGGAATGCAAAAACCCCTTGAGGCAGATGCTAATTGCCCCATTTTAAGTGAAAATCCCTTCCCAAATCCATAAAAAAGTTTAGGGGAACAGGGACTCGGGAGTTTCATTCAACCTAAATAATGGGACTCCTGGGATCTGAAGGTGGTGGCACATATAAGGGCAAAAAGGCATACAGGAAGAGTAACCATTTGCTATTTATTTCCCCTTTAGTGTTCTTCTGTTCAGTGTCCCCATTTTAACCAATTATTGCTAATGTATGGTGCTATATCAGCGTAATCTCTCCACACTAATCATGCTACCTTGTCACGAAACTATTATTCCCTCTGCTAGCATAAACTATTTAACAAATATTGCCTACTTCATGGCCTAAAGCATTGGCTGACTATGATTTTTGAGGCACAATCATGAACCATCTGTCATACAGCTATCTCTATCTGCCCTGAAGGAAGTGCAGTTTGACAGGCAGGTACTTGCGTCCATACAATTATCTACATACATCAGTTGGTTAAACTATACATAAAGCATTTTTTACTCTATGTGGTGCTCAACTCTGGTAGTATAGGATCGCTGTGGTTTGTCCTGATGAAGAAGCGTGCTACTCCGAAACGCATTGACAATCAAACCGCATACCTGGACATCTGATGCCTGGTCATTGTTGATCTTTTGGCAGCGCACATATCAACTCATTCATCTCCAGAATTTGATGCTCTCCAAGCTATGGGTCTTCAGCAGCCAATTTTAAGCCTTTCTACAGGTTGTGATCACACAACCTTACAGGTGAGCACACCTCCTCACATGTTCCTTCTTTTTATCTGGATTGCTCTGTTGCACTTCTTGCCTTTCCAGTTTATTACTCCTCTTCAGATACTGTAGGCCATATTGCTAAAAAAACGTTAAGTAGAGACACCTTTAGAAGTTTCAGAAGCATAAAGAAAGGAGTCCTACCGTATATTTTGCAGGTGATTTTAATATTATGGGTGATAAAGGATAGGGAAAATCACAAGCTGTGATTTTAGAATTTCCAACATTTGATAAGTCTCTCTAAGCCAACCAGAATAAGTTTACCCCTTATAACAAAAATGTTAAAGTGATGCTATTGCAAGCAATCCAGTGTACTGTCTCTAGGCACTACAGAGCCTACCAAGTACAAGGGGGTGGTGTAACCCATACAAGCTCTTCTTGCCCTAATTTTTGCAGTTATCGACTTCTCTCTCGCTCACTCGCTTTATATACCGTATATATACACACTGCATTTCGCAATATTAATGTGATATTTCTTTTTTTTTCATATTTTAGAAAAGTGTACGAGTTAATATAATTTATTTTTACACTCTCTCATCCTTTAGTTATTTGATTTACAGACATTACTACCAAATATAAAATGATAATTACAAGAAAAGTCTGATTAGATCTGAATCAATAGCAGGAATAATGAAATACATTGGAATTTACCAAACTACACCAGACACTAAATTATTGAGAGGAGCAGCAGACAAAAATCTATTTTCAGCTGAAATTAAATTACGCTAGACATTAACAATAAAATTATCTATCATCCCCTGCAGTATGTCTGTATAATAAAAAGGTTTGGCATATGTGAAAATGGAATTAGTTTCAATTTTAATAATTGGAACATAAGAAAACCACTTACAGGGCAAACTGATGCAGACTATTTCAACTATCTTGGTTTGCGCAGTACTTTTGATTTAAAAAATAAAATTCTCTATTTCTTTCCCTTTACTTCCTTTATACAAATTTTACTGATATTTTGAGGTCTATATTTATTATTAGACTTTGCTCGTCACATGTTCTCTTTGCGAACATTCATCACTCAGGTCATGGGGTGAAAATTGTGATCTATTATGCACGTAGAAAGCTAATGAAAAGCTGCATAATTATCCAATTTAAAAAGAAGCTTGTAAA
The DNA here is from genome assembly GCF_032444005.1 of Ranitomeya imitator. Taxonomy (NCBI): domain Eukaryota; kingdom Metazoa; phylum Chordata; class Amphibia; order Anura; family Dendrobatidae; genus Ranitomeya; species Ranitomeya imitator. The sequence continues at coordinate 90,401,268 of NC_091287.1, read as the reverse complement.
GGGAAATACAGAGGTGGGGTTTTTGCTATAATTTAGATTGTTTTGTTTCCCTGAAGCAAAATTGTGCCCATGATTGACAGCAATAATTCCTATTGATACTGCAATGCTAATTGTGAGCAGGCACTTAATATGTTCCCGAGGTAAATGCATGTTTTTAACCTACACCTGAACCTGAGTCTTGATGTGGTGTGAAGATGAGGTACTGATACAGATAACTGAACACAAGTGGATTTTCACTCTTGTGTGGCAGAATAGAAATTGGAATCTTTAGAGTCTATTAAAGGAATCATTCTCTCTGCTTCTTCTCATTTCTGTAAATTACGCACATTGTGATATAAGGATAAAAAGTTATAATGTTTGAGATGTCAGAATTATAAAATGTATTTTTACATTTAAAAAAAAGATAATTGAGTAGAAAAGAATACATGTAAAGTAAAAACAGCCTAAATTGGTGGTAGGGGGTAAAAATTATTTTCTATCAAAGGGGTTGTCTGAGACTTTAACCCCTTTCTGACATTAGATGTACTATCCCGTCGAGGTGATATGGGCCCATATGACCACCAACGGAATATTTCGTCTAACGCGATCAGCCGCGCTCATTGGGGGAGCGCGGCCGATTGCGGCCGGGTGTCAGCTGACTATCACAGCTGACATCCGGCACTATGTACCAGGAGTTGTCACGGACCGCTTCTGGCACATTAACCCCCGGAATACTGTGATCAAACATGATCACAGCGTTCCGGCGGCATATGGCGGCATCGCCCCCTTCCTGCGTGCCTCCCTGAGACCCTCGGAGCAACGCGATGTGATCGTGTTGCTCCGAGCATCTCCTCCGTCCTCCTCCCTGCAGGCCCCAGATCAAAGATGGCTGCGGGGCTCCTTCCGGGTCCTGCAGGGAGGTTGCTGAGAGCAGGCGCCGGCAAGCCCCTTGCAGTGCCTGTCAGATCGCTGATCTGACACAGTGCATTGCAAAATGTCAGATCAGCGATCTGACACTTTACCATGATGTCCCACACTGGGACAAAGTAAAAAAAAATTTACATGTGTAAAAAAAAAAAATCCTAAATAAATAAAAAAAATATTGTTCCAATAAATACATTTCTTTATGTAAATAAAAAAAAACAAAAAAAACAATAAAAGTACACATATTTAGTATCGCCGCATCCGTAACAACCCGACCTATAAAACTGTCCCACTAGTTAACCCCTTCAGTGAACACCCTATAAAAAAAACAAAAAAACTAAGCAAAAGATAATGGTTTATCATCATACAGCTGAACAAAAAGTGGAATAACACGCAATCAAAAAGACGGATATAAATAAACATTGTACCGCCAAAAACATCATCTTGTCCCGCAAAAAACGAGCCACCATACAGTGTCATCAGCAAAAAAATAAAAAAGTTATAGCCCTGAGAAAAAAGTGATGCAAAAATAATTATTTTTTCTATAAAATTGTTTTATTGTATAAAAGCACCAAAACATAAAAAAATGATATAAATGAGGTATCACTGTAATCATACTGACCCGAAGAATAAAACTGCTTTATCAATTTTACCAAGCATGGAACGGTATAAACGCCTCCCCCAAAAGAAATTCACAAATTGCTGGTTTTTGTTCATTCTGCCTAACAAAAATCGGAATCAAAATCAAAAAATGTTATGTGCCCGAAAATGATACCAATAAAAATGTCCCACAAAAAGAAGACCTCTCATGACTCTGTGGACCAAAATATGGAAAAATTATAGCTCTCAGAATGTGGTAACGCAAAAAATATTTTTTCAATAAAAAGTGTCTTTTAGTGTGTGACAGCTGCCAAACATAAAAACCTGCTATAAATAGTAAATCAACCCCCCCATTATCACCGCCTTATTAGGGAAAAATAATTTTTTAAAAAATGTATTTATTTCCATTTTCCCATTAGGGTTAGGGTTGAGGCTAAAGTTAGGGTTGGGGCTAAAGTTAGGGTTAGGGTTGGGGCTAAATTTAGGGTTGGGGCTAAAGTTAGGGTTAGGGTTGGGGCTAAAGATAGGGTTAGGGTTGGAGTTACAGTTAGGGTTGGGGCTAAAGTTAGGGTTGGGGCTAGAGTTGGGGTTAGGGTTTGGAATACGGTTACGGTTGGGTTAGGGGTGTGTCAGGGTTAGGGGTAGGATAAGGGTTGGGTAAGGGTTAGGGGTGTGTTGAGGTTGGGATTAGGTTTTGGAGTGTGTTTGAGTTAGAGGTGTGGTTAGGGTTGGGATTAGGGTTAGAGGTGTGTTGGGGTTAGGGGTGTGTTGGGGTTAAGGGTGTGGTTAGGGTTGAGATTAGGCTTAGGGGGTCTACTTTCCACAATGGTGTCACTTTTGGGGGTTTCCACTGTTTAGGCACATCAGGGGCTCTCCAAACGTGACATGGCGTTCTATCTCAATTCCACCTAATTTTGCATTGAAAAGTCAAAAAATGGCGCTCCTTCCCTTCCGAGCTCTGCCATGCGCCCACACAGTGGTTTACCCCCACATATGGGGTATAGGCGTACTCAGGACAAATTGTACAACAACTTTGGGGTCCAATTTCTTCTGCTACCCTTGGTAATATAAAACAAATTGGATCAGAAGTAATTTTTTTCTGAAAAAAAGTTAAATGTTCATTTTTTTTAAAACATTCCAAAACTTCATGTGAAATACCTGAAGGGTTAATAAACTTCTTGAATGTGGTTTTGAGCACCTTGAGGGGTAAAGTTTTTAGAATGGTGTCACACTTGGGTATTTTCTATCATATAGACCCCTCAAAGTGACTTCAAATGTGATGTGGTCCCTAAAAAAAATGGTGTTGTAAAAATGAGAAATTGCTGGTCAACTTTCAACCCTTATAACTCCCTAACAAAAAAAAATTTTGGTTCCAAAATTGGGCTGATGTTGCTTATTAAGTATTTTGTGTGACATATCTCTGTGATTTTTGCCAAATTTCCATTTTTTTCACAAATAAACTCAAGTAATGTCAAGGAAATTTTACCACTAACGTGAAGTACAATATGTCACAAGAAAACAATGTGAGAATCACCAGGATCCATTGAAGCGTTCCAGAGTTATAACCTCATAAAGGGACAGTGGTCAGAATTTAAAAAATTGGCCTGGTCATTAACATGCAAACCACCCTTGGGGGTAAAGGGGTTAACATTGATGGCCTATCCTTAGGACAGGTCAATAATATCTAATATGTGGGGGTTCAACATCTGGCACCCCTACCGGTCAGCTGTTCCCAGTGCTGGAGGCAGCCAGGACTGCTCAGTCACGGAGCTACACAGCACATCTCCATCGATGAAATATTGTTCGTGACCAGGTACTACCCATCCGCCACCTATTGATTTGAATAGGTGGTGGATGTGCAGCACTTGGCCGCAGCCACTATACAATCGACGGAGCTGTGCTGTGCAGGTTCATAACTGAGCAGTTCTGGCCACTGCCGAAACCGGAAACAGCTGATTGGTGGAGTGACGGTTGTTGCACCACCTACGATCTGATTTTGATGACCTTTCCTAAGAATAGGCCATCAATGGTAATGTCCCGGACAACTTCTTTAAGTAGATCCAAACAGTATTAGTACATATTACTTCTATATCCTGAGCAACTTTGTATATATCAATGGAGGTAAGTATCTGCTATAGCAGATAGAAGAAGCCCTCAGTGGACCTACAGTGCCGGCAAAAAAATATTTACACTTGCGCAGCAAAAAAAAAACTTTACATATAAAATCCACATCATAATTTCACTTTTTAAAAGTGTACACAATGGGGGAGATAATAAAAAACTGTCTAATATTAAAGCTGGCTTTGTTGCAAATATCAACCAATCAACGCTCAGTTTTCACTTCATTGGTAAAGCGAAAGCTGCACTCTGATTGGTTGTTATGTGCAGCTCAGCCAGTTTTGCTATTAGGCAGTCTTTTATTATCTCCTTCAGTTTTTTATTATCTCCCACAATGGGTCGAAAGAAGCTTAAAATGGAAGAGAAATCCCGTGCCTTGACTCTGCTCGAGAAGGGGGATTCGGTGATTACTGTAGCTAGAGATCTGGGAGTGTCAAGAGAAGCAATTTATCAACTGTTAATTAACAACTTATCAACAAATTATCAACTTAGTTGATAAATTGCTTCTCTTTTTTTTGCCGGCACTGTAACTGAAGCTTAATAAATTTCAATAACACCAATGAAAAGTAGTTGTCTATGTTCACTCCTCAATATTGAAATTGCAACACCGAAAAAGAAAGGTTGTAAAAGTCAGAAAATCACAGGATCAATAGACATGTTAATCATATGCAAAAAATTAGAAGATGGATACAATTTTAAAAGTATCTCAATTTATTCAGTATCAAGTATGAGCACATGTGCAGAGATATAAGCATTTACACACCTTGGCATGCTATCAATAAATTAATTAATGATTGTATGAGAAATGTTCTGCACACACTAAATGCACTTAGATGTACAAATCATCAAGATCCAATGTTGGCACCTTCTTTTGTAATTGCCGACAAATGACGCCCCAGATGTGTTCGATGAGAGAAATTTCAGAAACACTGCTATTTTGGGCATGCTTTGTCTGTGAAAAATACAAATAGAACATGTACATGAAACATGGACAACAGAATGTAGCCTAAGGTTGGTGCACATGTCCATCATTCACAGTCTGAGTACATACCATGATGTCCAGACCAGCAGCAGTTCTCCTGACCTGAACTCAATAACCTGATATATACCTAAGAGAATGTTGAGGCAGGAGACTCATGCAGACTCAGACATCATAGTCCATATCCATACTGAGAATGTCAGATGTGGGAAACCAGTCTAATTCACACTTGAGTGTCAGTGCATTGTCATAACCTACTGTTATTCCTGGAAGTCCGTCAACACAAAGTAGTCCATAGTAATTATATCTATGAAAAAGCAGAAACGTACTAAATTTAAAAACACTAGTTAATTTTTGACAAGCAGCTTTTCCAATTAGTTTTTTTTCCCTCAAATGATGTCAGTGGGCAGAAATGCGTCAAAATCATCTTGGAAAGTTTGCAATGAGAACGTCTTTAAAAATTCTGTCTCTTCCCTATAACATCTGGTATCTGATCACTATAGTGCATAGTGCATACTTGTCTCCTGCATACTCCCTGACTCGTGGTAGAGCTGGGAAACATTTGAAGTGTCGCAAAAGTTTCCCAGAACTTCCTCGAAAGCAATACTCAGCCAAGATTTCTTTGCTGTTCATCCGAGTCCTGCTGTTCAAGGGTATATTTATGGCGTGGCATTCCTGAGAAGGGATATGTATTATGTAAATGAATATCCCCCATCTCCTGCCAAATATCTTTGATAAATTGGTATAGTGGTCAGAAATGTAAAAAAAACTCTGTGTGAACTTGGCCGTTTTTAAATTTTACAGCTGTCACAGATATGATAAATCTACACAAGTGGACATGTAATTTTTGTAAAGTTTCAGTTTCATTTTAAACTGCAACGAACAATATGAGGAAAATGCAGTCATGCATACATACCTGTAATATCTCATACACCTGTATCCAGGCACATACTGCATTATAGTAAATGACTGTCAGCAAAATTTCATCACCTTAAGGCTATGGTCTCACATCACGGGTGTATATTCTCTCATCGGAAAGAATCTGGTCGATTATGCCAATCACTCTCTGGTCAAACTCTTGATCAGAGTGTCATCACAGTGTCATCCAATTCTCTTGGATGAGGAGAAGATGGAAAAAAAATGTTTTCCATCTTCTCAATTCTGTCAGTCCATGGAAATCAGATTGCACTCAGATATCATCCAAGTGCAATGTTTTCATAGACTCATTGACTTGCATGGCTGAGATCGGAATGTCGAATCAAACTGCGATTACACCGCAACAGTCCAAGGAAATAATCTGACATGTGCATAGCCCCATAGACTAACATTGGTCCAAGTGTGATCCGATGTTTTGTCGGCTCGCATTCGAGCGATCTAATTTCAGAATCATTAATTTTCCAACAATTATACAATTCACTAATCCAGAATGTACTATATTTATTGCACACTGCAACATTATTCAAGTCTGAGTAAAACAAAGTGGGGAATAAAGCCAGAGAAAACATTAACCACAGTAGACTAGCAACATATCACATGTGATGAAAAGCTACGAGCAAGGTATCCTTTTTATATTCCCCAAGCCATCACTGAAATATAAAAAGCTAATTGACATAAAAACATATCAGATGTGGATTATTGGTTTAGAACTTGATCCAGATCCCAAGAAAGCTGTCAAAGAGACAGAGAGAGCGCTCAGCGAGGGAAGCTGACAGCTGCAGCTGGGGTAATGTGCCAATTACGACTGCTTGTTTTTAACAGTTTTACATGCTGAGCGTGAATGGTGAATGAAAAAAAGATATAAAAAAGGGTGGGACAATAACCCATAATTCCTAAAAATGTTCTTAAATCAGTAGACTTCCATTCATGGTACTATTTGTATGATATATCTCCTGGAGTCTATGCGTGGTGGTCACAGAGCATTCAACTGTGGCCTCTTCCATGGTTTATCCAAGTATTTTATAGCCACGGTAAAAAGGTCCTTATTGATTTAAATTACAAGCCTGGCTCCCATCGGCTTCACTTCAGGGCAAACGTGCAATAAAATATCCTGCATCTCCAGGAGCGGACATATCACCCAGAACATCTCCACAGCTTCTTTTCGCCATATCAGTGCTATTTATTTGAGAAGATTATCTGATTTCTACCTTACCAATCTTATTTTCCTCCAATGGTTGTAAAAGGGTCAGAAGAGCGATGAATTCTTCGAATCCATGTTTGTTAGCGCTTAACTAGGCATGCAATAATTTCCGGAATGGCGCTCTTGTTAATAAACACTATTCACTGTAGATACAATCAAAACCTTTAGACACTGGGATTTTTTGAGGACAGCGACGTAAAATATACTGCAGGTTTCCAACCTGCTAAAGTCTGCAGATTTCCTCTATTGTCTATGGTAAAATCCAATTATCAACACTCACAAAGCAGCAAATTCTTTTTTAATAATGAAGATAATGAAGACGGGTAATGAATACGTATACCGTGCTTACGGGTGAATATTCTTCTGGAGGAACATAATGGCAATATTTTCTGCAATAATATAATCATACGGTTAATAAAAATGCATTTTCTTTATTTTTCCATAAGCCTGCTTTGGATATAAGACTACGGATAGCCTCCAGACACTTGTATAAACAGCAAATGTCTATTATGCATCTGACATTTGAAATAACATGTTTTGCCGGGTTGGCATTATAAGAGTCATTTCACTTCAAAATGTTTTTCTTAATGTAATTTTTTTTTTTAATTCAGTGTAGTATTATCGTCAACCTGAAACAGAGGTCAAATTCATTTCATTTCTTTTCTGTTTTCTTTCCTGAGTTAGATGAAATAAATGATTAAACCCAGAATGGTTGGCAGTTCACAGAATGTGCACACTAGTACCACGGCAAGATCGATTTTCTCAATACAGGAGTCTTTCTATGGTACATATTGCTTTAGCTGACATCTGTCGCCGTTGTCATGGTAGCCGCTTTCTCGCACAGGGAGAGGTCAGGCCTGACAGGGAAGGCCTCGCCAGCTCTACCCTATTCACTTCAAGGTTAACAACCAATAGACCAAAGAAATTGGCTATTATAGTACAGTCAATTCCAGTTAGGCAAATGTACGAGAAGCAAATATATCCTATAAGTAAATTGAATTCCACCATATAGTCCTATTTATTAAAAAAAAAATCACCTTTATAGCGATGTGATTATCTTTTTATGATTATTATCATTAATATCAATTTCAAGGCCTAAGAGGGACAAATCAGTAATTCAATTATGCATTGAGATACAGTAAACATTTAGATCTATCACATTACAGTCTCTCTTTAAAGCAGGGGTGGGGTTCCTCCTTTTTTTTTTGCCAAGGGCTATTTGGAAATTTCTACCATTATTCGGGGGTCGCATAAATTAGCGTCTTGAAAATTGCCCTGCTATATTTGGTTAAACAATTAATTAACTCCCCTCTAATGTGATGGCTGAAGCTGCTTCTCCTTGCTGCAGCTGTGATGTTAGGTGATCATGTTGCTTTTCACAACAGCTTTTCCAGATTAGCATCGGTCTGGAGTACAGACAACTTTGTGTTAAGTTTTGTAAAGAAAGTTGTACTGAACACATGTGTGTTACACAAGAGGTCTCCTCACGTGGAAAAATTGATCACTGTTCACATTAGTTATAGAACTCAACCAGCGAGAGGTCTGCAGCGAACATCACATAGAAGACACAGAGACTGCAGTATACATCACATAGGAGACGCTGGGGCTTAACATATACATCACATTGGAGATGCTGGGGCTGACACATATACATCATGTAGGAGGCACTGGAGCAAAATCAGCGTATAGGAAATGCTCTGTTGAACCACATACATCACATAGGAGACGCTGGGGCAAAATAAATCATATATAAGAGATGCTGGGGCTGAAGCATATACATTACATAAGAGACACATGGGCTGGAGCATATATATCACATTGGATACACTCGGGATGGAGTATATACATCACATAGGAGACACTGGGGCTGGAATATATATATCACATAGGTGACGCTGGTGCTGGAGCATATACTTCAAAGAAAACATTGGAGCTGGAGGCAGGAGCACATCACAGGAGAAATTGGTGCTTGAGGCTGGAGCACACCAGAGGACACATTGGGGTTGGAGCACATCGCAGGAGACATTGGGGCTGGAGGCTTGAGCACATCACAGGAGACATTGGGGCTGGGCCTGTGATATAATCACATTAGACATTGGGTCTTGGACTACGGTATAATCACAGGAGATATTGGGGCTGGGGCTGTGGTATAATCAAAGGAGACATGGGGACTGCTGCGTCTGTCTTCGTGCGTGGGATGGAAGCGCATTGCTGTGATTATACCATTGCCCCACTCCTGCTTGAAAAGCTCATTGAGACGTCTGTGTATAGACTATGACGCACAACCTGGCTGCAGGTCTCACGTCCTAAACTTAGCAGTTTCATATATTCCTATGTGGCTGTCAAGTTCAGGTCAGGAGAACTGTGGCTAGTCCGTACATGACCCGTGTTACCCAGAAACCTGAATGGTGGACGCCAGACCTTTAGGAAGGGAACACATGGCATTACCATCTGCCAGATGTTTTTCACCTGAAAGGGTTAATTGGCAGGAAAGGTATCTTTACCTTAAATTGTCCTGCAGGTCCAAGGATTGTGGTTGGTAGGATAAAGTAGCCAGTCAGATGGTAGTCACAAGTGAATGTTAAAGTTTCTTTCCACAGCAGTGGCCTATGATTGACACAGAGGCACAAGGCCCAATTCGATATACAATAATATATAACTTAACTAAAAAAAAAAGACACCAACAAATTATTTGGATAAAATAGGCTGCGATATTTATTAAGGGTTACCAATACCAAATAATTTAACAATAACCAATTAAAACCAATTAATAAAAAACATAAAAAATTAATCTATAAATTAATAAATAATAATCAAATAATTTATATGACCTTTAAAAAGAACCAAGTCCACCCAGCATTAGCTGAGCGACTATACCTTGTAACAAATATCACAACAGAATTTTTTTTTTAGGGAGGGAGAGAGGGGCACTTTCTTTTCTTGTTGCACATGGACTGACTGGAATGTGCAGAAGAAGGGCATTATAAACGTTTGATCTTCCAGCACTTTTAAGTCCTGCTCCAATCATATTGAAGGTACATTCCAGCTCAAACCAACGGCCCCTTCTTCCCGCATTTTTTCCTGGCAGATTCTGGTGACCTGTAGATGACCTCAAAGATAGGTAAGTACCATTCAAATTAAAACAGTAATAGAGAGGAGAGGGGGGAGTGGGAGAGACCAATATGATGGAAAAAGGAAGGAGAGGGGTACAAAAATTCATAACAGTAATTAAAATAAAATGACTGAGCCTGTGCCCCCGTGTGTGTCCCTGGCTAAGCGCTTTGGGGGTCTTTTCATTAAGAATTTACAAACAAAAGGCAGTTCAGTGTTAAAAGATGGCGACTCTGGACGTTTGTCTAGACCTCCGGTGTCTTGTCTCCTACCTGAAAGGTGTCCCACCACCTGCTCCTTGAGTTTTATGTTTTCTCATGGCCTTGAGGTTAGACATTTAGGTAACTGAATGGACAGAAAGTTTTAGTAAATGGGCTTGAGCTTTTGCTAAGCTGTGTTTAGTGATGTACAAGTAATATACATAAATAACTTTACAGAGTTTTTGGATATGCTTGGATATGTTTAATAATCTATGTGAGTAAGTAATGTACTGTGTGATGTCTTGAGGCCTACACATCTGAAAAATATTTTTTCATCTTTTCTTTTTGTAGCGATGTGGACTATCTCACCCTGTTCCTGCCTCTAAAGACAACAGACAAGCTATGTGAATAATATTGTGCGGTTTTATATGTAAAAGTAATGTGTTTTATGTAATGTAACGTATAATGTTCTAGGGCCCCTGCTCTTCTCCATTTACACTTTTGGCCTGGACATCAACTCGTCCCGCAAAAAACAAGACCTCACATGACTCTGTTAAGTCCTTCTCAGTCCCTGGCTTACTAGAGGTAGGGATCCTGAGTAAATGACACGCAAACAAGGTATTGTGTGATCATATTAACATATTAAACACCTTCTTCTCCACGGTATTCACGGTGGAAAATGAAATGCTAGGTGAAATCCCAAGAAACAATGAAAACCCTATATTAAGGGTCACCAATCTAACCCAAGAAGAGGTGCGAAACCGGCTAAATAAGATTAAAATAGATAAATCTCCGGGTCCGGATGGCATACACCCACGAGTACTAAGAGAACTAAGTAATGTAATAGATAAACCATTATTTCTTATTTTTAGTGACTCTATAGCGACAGGGTCTGTTCCGCAGGACTGGCGCATAGCAAATGTGGTGCCAATATTCAAAAAGGGCTCTAAAAGTGAACCTGGAAATTATAGGCCAGTAAGTCTAACCTCTATTGTTGGTAAAATATTTGAAGGGTTTCTGAGGGATGTTATTCTGGATTATCTCAATGAGAATAACTGTTTAACTCCATATCAGCATGGGTTTATGAGAAATCGCTCCTGTCAAACCAATCTAATCAGTTTTTATGAAGAGGTAAGCTATAGACTGGACCACGGTGAGTCATTGGACGTGGTATATCTCGATTTTTCCAAAGCGTTTGATACCGTGCCGCACAAGAGGTTGGTACACAAAATGAGAATGCTTGGTCTGGGGGAAAATGTGTGTAAATGGGTTAGTAACTGGCTTAGTGATAGAAAGCAGAGGGTGGTTATAAATGGTATAGTCTCTAACTGGGTCGCTGTGACCAGTGGGGTACCGCAGGGGTCAGTATTGGGACCTGTTCTCTTCAACATATTCATTAATGATCTGGTAGAAGGTTTACACAGTAAAATATCGATATTTGCAGATGATACAAAACTATGTAAAGCAGTTAATACAAGAGAAGATAGTATTCTGCTACAGATGGATCTGGATAAGTTGGAAACTTGGGCTGAAAGGTGGCAGATGAGGTTTAACAATGATAAATGTAAGGTTATACACATGGGAAGAGGGAATCAATATCACCATTACACACTGAACGGGAAACCACTGGGTAAATCTGACAGGGAGAAGGACTTGGGGATCCTAGTTAATGATAAACTTACCTGGAGCAGCCAGTGCCAGGCAGCAGCTGCCAAGGCAAACAGGATCATGGGGTGCATTAAAAGAGGTCTGGATACACATGATGAGAGCATTATACTGCCTCTGTACAAATCCCTAGTTAGACCGCACATGGAGTACTGTGTCCAGTTTTGGGCACCGGTGCTCAGGAAGGATATAATGGAACTAGAGAGAGTACAAAGGAGGGCAACAAAATTAATAAAGGGGATGGGAGAACTACAATACCCAGATAGATTAGCGAAATTAGGATTATTTAGTCTAGAAAAAAGACGACTGAGGGGCGATCTAATAACCATGTATAAGTATATAAGGGGACAATACAAATATCTCGCTGAGGATCTGTTTATACCAAGGAAGGTGACGGGCACAAGGGGGCATTCTTTGCGTCTGGAGGAGAGAAGGTTTTTCCACCAACATAGAAGAGGATTCTTTACTGTTAGGGCAGTGAGAATCTGGAATTGCTTGCCTGAAGAGGTGGTGATGGCGAACTCAGTCGAGGGGTTCAAGAGAGGCCTGGATGTCTTCCTGGAGCAGAACAATATTGTATCATACAATTATTAGGTTCTGTAGAAGGACGTAGATCTGGGTATTTATTATGATGGAATATAGGCTGAACTGGATGGACAAATGTCTTTTTTCGGCCTTACTAACTATGTTATGTTACTATATACAGGGGAAGCCCAGGAGCACATCTCTCTCTCTGGGCTTTGCCCTTCCTTTATATAGAAAAGAATTATTCTTTTACAGACATGCGCACAAGCGCTCATATTTCACTATCTCTTACATAAACAATCTATACCAGTCTTTATCAGTAGAAAGTTACATCATCTGGAAGGTGAATGAAAGGCTGCTATTGAAAGAAGGAATGCACACATGATTACTTCCATAAAAGGAAATGTCAAGTCAGCAGAAATGTATCTTGTTGTAAGCGAGATTTCTCAGGAAGAAGACAAGATGGATTCCTTTAGTTCAGTCTGATCTCCACAATTCCCCCCTTTGACATTTTCTTTTATTTATTTTATTACCACAGGGCCAAAGACAAAGCCTTTATTTGGTATTACACATGTACATGCTTGTATTCAATAAGAGAATCAAATCTAGTATTAATTCTTCCGTTTAACTCTCGCAACCTTTTCTTTGTTTTGCAATAAGTACAGATATTACAAAGGGATAGCAAAATAAGCGCAATAATCAGTATTAGCAAAGGATAACATAAGAGAAGAAGGAAAAAAAAAACTTTATACTCTTGCATCTATTACACAAAGTTTATCTGTGCATACTGAGATACTCTTGAGCACAATCTGGAATAGTACGTATATGACTACAATAATCATAACTATATGTATTATGCTCTGCATAATCCCAGCAACCCACCCACCGATTCCTCTGAACCAGTTGGCTGGGTTAAGAAAAGAAAAGGTATCTGACCACCAGCTATCCTTATTCTGGTCATTGTCTTTGTCATACTGATCTCTGAGTCGTTGTACGTCCTTTAATTTAAATGTCATACTCATAGTACTATTCGGGTCTATATAATGACAGCAGGTGGGTCCGATGATTTGACACATACCCCCTTGTGAGGCAGTTAGGTAATCCAATACCAGGGTATGTTGGTTAGTGACTATTATAAGCTGATTCTGTACAGCTATACTAGTGTTTAGTATATCCAATATATCCCAGATCTGATCATCTAGATAATCCGTGGCTCTAACTAATTTATCCCACATCTGTGTTAACATAGGATAAATAAAAATGGTACTAGCAATTTTGTTAGGAATTCCCATTTGTACTATATGTGGCCTCCCCGAGGGACGTGGTGAGTTATCTGCAGCTCTTTTATACAGTGTGTGCTTGGGCACGGCTTGCATATTCACTTGTTTATTTGAAATTATGAATGTAGCCGGGGTTAGGCGTCCTAATGTACAAGTACCCTTTATACCTACGGGAAGCCATTTATATGCTCCTTCTCCGCATATCCAAAATGTACCTTCAGGCAGATCCCATAGAGCTGAGTGCTGCAATACCAATCTGTGAGCCAAGTCCACAAATCTAGATACATTCTGAAGCATACACCAAGAAGGTTTTTGTCCCAAGGGGCTACAGTACCCGGCTGCGGGATTCCCACATACAGGCATTCCTTTGATATACTCATCGGATTTATTACAAACCAGGTTCCCCAGCTTACTTGTACAACTGTTTGCATCACCTTGGGGGAACAATTTAGAATGTTTCCATTTTCTATTATGTATGTATCTTTCCAATACTACAGGTTTGAAAGCATCAGAGGGGGGGACGGTTGTACTGAAACTAAGCTGTAGATTTTCTGTGGGGACCTGTCCTAAATTAGTTAATCCAGTCTTATTTCTAGGTACCCATTTTCCTCCCCTAAATGCTAAATATTGTAGATGTGTGTTACTCCCTGAGAGATTACCCTGCCACCAAGGAAATTCTACCCATCCCACAATTGGTATGGCGATTGTAGTATTCCACAGCCTAGCATTACCAATTTGGTTGTTGGCCAGGTTGTCTGAACAATTAGGCCAAGCGAATATTTCTTCTGCTAATACGGGAACTGCTAGAAAAGGTATACTTGTGGCTGATACCGGCGAATGGGTACAGATCCAACAATCTGTCAGGGTTTGTGTATTGTTTAACAAGTCATGCACTAATTTTCTATGATGTTGTACGAATCTATTGTTCAAAGGGGCTAGAGAATTCAGTCTATCCCACGCCTCCGTTGAGGTTATCATTATTAACATCAATATCATGAGTTTATACTGCTTTTCTTGCAATGGCTTGCATGTATCCATGATGCCTTTCCTTCAAGCTTGACTGATGTAGGTGTTGTCAACAGGACTTGGAAGGGTCCGTCAAACCTTGGTTCTAGAGCCTTTCTGGTGTGTCTTTTTACATAGACTTGATCACCTGGTTCCAACTTGTGACTTCCTTCTGTGTTGTCAGGATCTGGAAGGGAAGCAAAAACTTGTGCATGCACCTTAGTTAATTGTTTCTGAAGATTTTGCACATAAGAAGTCAATGACTCAATATTTAACACAAGTTGCTGTGGAAAATAACATCCTAAATTGGCAGTCCTGCCAAACAAAATTTCATATGGAGACAGTTTAGTCTTACCCCTTGGGGTATTGCGTATTGAGTAAAGGGCCAGTGGAAGGCATTCTGTCCAAGGCTTTCCTGTTTCAGCCATGGCTTTCTGTATTTTTAATTTTAAAGTTCCATTCATGCGTTCCACCTTACCAGAACTTTGAGGATGGTACGGAGTGTGTAACTGACTTTCAACACCCAACATTTTCAGTACATTTTGAAATATTTCTCCAGTGAAATGAGTACCCCTATCTGACTCGATCACTTCAGGGAGACCGTAACGGGGTATCAGTTCGGCAACTAGCTTTACAGCAGTGTTTTTAGCTGAAGCCTTCCGAACTGGATAGGCCTCTGGCCACCCCGAGAACATGTCCACACATACCAACACATACTCATACCCATTACTTTTTGGCAGCTGGATAAAGTCTATTTGTAATCGCTGAAACGGGTAGAGAGGTCGGACGTGGTGCTTCATAGGGGTCTTTGTTGTCTGTCCGGGATTATGTGCCAGGCATATAGCGCATGCAGCACAATAGTCTCTTGCATAGTTGCCAAAACCTGGAGCCAACCAGACTTGCTTTGCCAGTAGTGTCATTGCATTTGCAGACACATGAGTAGGGTGGTGCAGTCCACCAACTACAATCGGATACCAGGCTCTAGGTAGACATATTAGTCCATCTTTCTTCCAAATTCCCGCTTGTTCTTCTGCCCCTTCCTTTTTCCACCTGTCCCTCTCCTCTTCTCCTGCATCTTCCTGTGCTTGTCTCAGTCTATCTTCAGTATTTTCTGTGGGGTTTACAGTATGAACCTGTTGTAAGGGTTTGACAGCTGCTGCTTTGGCTGCTTTATCAGCCCTATCATTTCCCCTAGATTCCCTAGTGTCGAGTCTCACATGTGCAGCTACCTTGATTACTGCTACTTCTTTTGTTTCTTGTGCAGCCTCTAAGATCTGTTTGATCAGAGAAGCATGTTTTACAGGTTGTCCTGACGCTGTCATGTAACCTCTAGCTCTCCAGATTACTCCAAAATCAAACACAATACCATGTGCATACCTAGAATCAGTGTATATATTAGCTGTCTGGTTCTCAGCTATTTTAAGAGCTTCAATCAATGCTGTTAGTTCTGCTTCTTGTGCAGACTGT
This sequence comes from Ranitomeya imitator, assembly GCF_032444005.1. Classification (NCBI taxonomy): domain Eukaryota; kingdom Metazoa; phylum Chordata; class Amphibia; order Anura; family Dendrobatidae; genus Ranitomeya; species Ranitomeya imitator. Next base: position 90,385,278 of record NC_091287.1, on the reverse strand, counting down.
TTCGGTGGAAGTGGTTCTGCTTTGAGAGTTTCAGATTCTGACACAACTGCATACCCTGTATGGAAGTTACCTGTGTCATCTGCAAACCTACTACCATCTATAAACAGCTCTAAATCTGGATTTTGAAGTGGTGTTTCGGATACATTGGGTAAGCCTACCGTTTCTTGTAAAATGAGCTCTGTACAATCATGTGTGTCTGTAGGGAAAAAATTTGCGTGTGGATCAGTGTCCTTATTCCCCCCTTCAGACTCGAGAGGTAGCAGTGTAGCTATATTGAGAGTCTGAAGCCTAGCAAATGTGATAGTAGAGGGGAGCAACAAAGAACACTGTAGCCGCAAATGTCTGGCCATGGAAATGTGTTTTGGTTGGACCTGGTTTAATATCCCATAAACATCATGTGTAGTTTGAACTGTGAGTGGATACTCTAGGACAATTTCTGATGCTTTGTCCAACAATAGTGAGACAGCAACAACTACACGTACACAGGTTGGCGCTGCTCTAGCTACGGGATCTAACCTTGTTGAAAGATATGCAATTGGTCTTTGTTTCCCTGCATGCTTCTGGGTAAGAACTCCTGTAGCATGGGAATCAACTTCTGCAGCCATAAGCTGAAACGGTTTGGTGTAGTCTGGTAGCCCTAACGCTGGAGCTGAAACAAGGGCATCTTTTAATTGTTGGAACGAAATCTGACCTTCTTTTGTCAACAAATAAGGTTCACTTTTTACACAGTCATACAGTGGTTGCATTAGTTGACTGGCATGTATAATCCATTGTCTACAATGAGACACTATTCCTAAAAATGCTCGTAGCTGTTTATGATTTCTAGGCTCATTCATCTGTCTTATTGCTTCAGTTCTTTGTGGTGTAAGATGCTTTTTACCTTGAGAAATGCAATGACCTAGAAAGACCACTTTGGTCTGACAAACTTGTAGCTTTTGTCTATTCACTTTACACCCTTCTTTTTCTAAAAAACATAGTAAACTCACGGTGGACCTTTCTGCAGTTTCTAGATCTGGGCAGCAAAGTAGTAGGTCATCCACATACTGCAAAATTACTACCTGTGGTTCGGGTTCAAACCTCTGAAGGACTGTTTGTAGGGCATTTGAATAAAGAGTAGGGGAGTGTATCATTCCCTGTGGAAGGCGTGTCCACGCCAACTGTTTGCCCTTAAATGTAAATGCAAACAAATGCCAACTATCTTGGTGTAAAGGAACCGAGAAAAATGCATTTGAAAGATCTATTACAGTAAATACTTGAGAACTGGCTGGTATCTGTGATAGTAACGTATGAGGATTGGGTACAACTGGGGTGATTGGATCTAGAACTTTGTTTATTTCTCTTAAATCATGTACCATACGATATTTGGGCATAGAACTCTTATCAAGAGTTCTCTTTTTGACTGGATACAGAGGAGTGTTAGCAGGTGATTGTATCTCTACCAAAACTCCTTTCTCTTTATATCCCTCTATCTGTTTTGTAATCGCTAGTTCCTGCTGGGCACTCACAGGGTATTGTCTGAGCTGTGGGAGAACAGTTCCTGGTTGCACAGATAGTTTTACAGGAGAGATATGCAATAGTCCCACATCGGTGTCACCCTGTGCCCACAGTGTTTCTGGGACCATTGAGAGGTCTAGATCTGTGGTGTACTCTTTTTCTTCAGCATAATCCTCAAAAGCCTGAATTCTAACATATTGTTCTAATGTTTCTGCATCATCAGGGAAAGTCAGTATAACTGTGCCATCTTCCCTAAAATTGATGTTAGCTTCTAATTTCTTTAGGACATCAGTTCCTAACAAACATGTTGGGGCACCTCTGGCATACAAAAATCTGGATGCAAAACATTTAGGTCCTAATGAGACCTCTAGGGGCACAGTATATGGCAGTGTTCGAATTACCCCATCATAACCCTCAGCAAAAGTTGTTTGTTCTGAAATATCTTCCGGATTCGGAAGAAAATCTTGATTCAAAATTGAGGAAGTTGCACCTGTATCTATCAAAAATGGAATCTCTCTCCCCCCCACATTCACCTGTATCATAGGTCTTCTAGCTGGTAGGGAAGTTTGTAACACATCGAGTCAATCTGAATCTGGTATGGGACCATCTATGATGGTAGATTTCTGCTGGTTGTCCGTTTGGGGAGGGTTATTTCTGGGAACAAATTTGCCTGACTTTATATCTGCCAACTTCTTCCTGCACTCTCTTTGGAAATGACCTGGCTTTTTACAGTAGTGGCAAGGAAAGTTGTGTCTCACTCTTCCTCCTGTATTAGCTTGTGCTATTCTAACAGGCTTACGATTCTCTCTCATATCCATGACTATTCCTAAACATCGTTGTTTCACAATATTTGGTTGTTCAATTGTTCTCCAATCTGGAGTAGAGGATTTAAATTTTTCTCTGATTTTCGGATCTAGCCCCTCTATTAATTGTTTTGTAAAAAGTCTCCTTACTGAAGCATCAGTCAAATCCAATCCTTCATCCCTAAAGCTATTTTCTAATTCTTGACTATATTCTTCAATACTTTGCCCAAATTTCTGCATAATCACACCCGTAGATCCCCTTTCCCTCTGTTTTTCTCTCATGAAAATTATTAATGCCTCTGTGAACTGGGTACCTGATGCTTCTGTCTGTAAGGCACCCCCTTCTGCCACTGGTCTATTGGGCTGTAGGTGTGTCAATAATTCCTGAAAAAGTCCGGGGGACATTTTCATTCTACATAATTCTTCCCCGTCCGCCCAGACCCCAGCATGAGTCTGCATGATTTGTTGTATGTATTGTGCAAATCGGATGGGATATTGAGTGGGATCAGGCGCATTATGCAGGAGGGACATACCTTCAGCAGGGGACCAAGGAAAATACTGTCGGGTCTGGTGATATCTAGTTCCCATTACCCCGTCAGCACCAGGTTCCCTAAAGGGTCTTGGTACTACCCTAACAGGGGCAAGTACAGCGCCATGTCTAGGTGTACCACAGACTAGGCAATCATTTCTCCAATCTGGATTTTGTTGTCCACAGTGTGAACATACCCATCCTCCTACCCCACCAAGATTGGGATACAAGGCTGGAAATTGTTTTCCTCCTTCTGCTCCTCCAGATGGTACAAATGATTGGGCTTTTGGATCTAGGTAAGGTGGTGGGATTATGTCACAACTTTTTCCCTTCCCCATAATCCATTTGGAAGTGTCTGGATCATACTTCCAATTCTCCTCTTTAGCTGTTTTTGAGACCTCTATCATACAGTGTATGATTTCTTCCCACCCATTGTCTTTGATAATTCCACCTCGTTCTTTACTCAGTTTTTCCCATTCTGTACTGAACATAAGTGCTTCTGAAATTCCCAATTTTTCTCTTACCCTTCTAATCTGACTTCTGACTGTCTTCCCACATCTTTCCTGTATGATATCTGCTGCTTCCACTTGTCCTAAGACGGTTTTTGTCTGTTTATTTCCCATTTTTCTTTTTTCTTTTTTTTTTTCTTTCAATATTAGCTATTTCTACCCCAGGTGACGTTTGGACAATCACTTATCCTAGGTGATGTCTCGTTGCCTTCTCTCCTAGGGAGCTAAAATATTGAAGGGCTGATCTGCTCCATTCTTTCTAATGTGCAGAATGTACTTAAGTGCTATTATGCACGCAAACAGACCCAGCAACACCATACAGATCACAAAACTTTCTGTGTCAGTTAGCATACTTGTCCCAGGCTCATGGACCCGCGTCCTGGGCTCATTCTATCAAACCTTATCCAGAAATGAAGGAGGTTAAGCACTTAAATGAGAGTCAAGCATGGGCGGAGGTCTCCCCGAAAGGACGCAACCACATGACCCAGTTAGGCTGACTTCCGTGTATAAGGCTTATACCCCAACTATTTCGGCTTATTTTTCTACGCACTTTTGCTCTTCTTTCACAACATACCACAACCTTCACACTGTTCACACACTGCCAGGGACAGGACTCATAAATCTATACAATATAGTAACCCGAGTTTTATAGGTATCTACTCACTACTAGACTAACCCAGCGTGACACGGCTCATAGAGATCTTTCGGATAATACAAGGCAGATAAAAGAGAACTAATAATGTCTCTTACCTGGCCAGGTTTTTCAGTTCATTTGCCGTCCATTATCCCAGATCTCCATTGTCCGTATCTGCAGGTGAATCTCGAGCAAATACTCTCATCTCGGGTCCCTGTTCGGTGCGCCAAAGAAATGTTAAGTCCTTCTCAGTCCCTGGCTTACTAGAGGTAGGGATCCTGAGTAAATGACACGCAAACAAGGTATTGTGTGATCATATACAGGGGAAGCCCAGGAGCACATCTCTCTCTCTGGGCTTTGCCCTTCCTTTATATAGAAAAGAATTATTCTTTTACAGACATGCGCACAAGCGCTCATATTTCACTATCTCTTACATAAACAATCTATACCAGTCTTTATCAGTAGAAAGTTACATCATCTGGAAGGTGAATGAAAGGCTGCTATTGAAAGAAGGAATGCACACATGATTACTTCCATAAAAGGAAATGTCAAGTCAGCAGAAATGTATCTTGTTGTAAGCGAGATTTCTCAGGAAGAAGACAAGATGGATTCCTTTAGTTCAGTCTGATCTCCACAACTCTGTGGGCCAAAATATGGATAAATTATAGCTCTCAAAATGTGGTGATACAAAAACTATTTTTTGCAATAAAAAGCGTCTTTTAGTGTGTGACGGCTGCCAATCATAAAAATCCGCAAAAAAAAAACGCTATAGAAGTAAATCAAACCCCCCTTCATCACCCCCTTAGTTAGGGAAAAATAATAACATTTTAAAAAATGTATTTATTTTCATTTTCCCATTAGGGATAGGGTTAGGACTAGGGTTAGGGTTAGGGTTAGGGTTAGGGCTAGGGTTAGGGTTGAGGTTAGGGTTGGGGTTAGGGTTGGGGCTAAAGTTAAGGTTGGGGCTAAAGTTAGGGTTTGGATTACATTTACGGTTGGGATAAGGGTTGGGATTAGGGTTAGGGGTGTGGTTAGGATTATGGTTGGGATTAGGGTTAGGGGTGTGTTTGGGTTAGGATTTCACTTAGAATTGGGTAGTTTCCACTGTTTAAGCACATCAGGGGCTCTCCAAACTCGACATGGCATCCGATCTCAATTCCAGCCAATTTTGCGCTGAAAAAGTAAAACAGTGCTCCTTCCCTTCCGAGCTCTCCCGTGCGCCCAAACAGGGGTTTACCCCTACATATGGAGTATTAGGGTACTCAGGACAAATTGGATAAAATGTTGGCATCCAATTTCTCCTGTTACCCTTGGGAAAATACAAAACCGGGGGATAAAAAATAATTTTTGTGGAAAAAAAAAGATTTTTTATTTTCACGGCTCTGCGTTATAAACTGTAGTGAAACACTTGGGGGTTCAAAGTTCTCACAACACGTCTAGATAAGTTCCTTGGGTGGTCTAGTTTCCAATATGGGGTCACTTGTGGGGGGGTTCTACTGTTTAGGTACATCAGGGGCTTTGCAAATGCAACATGACACCTGCAGACCATTCCATCTAAATCTGTATTTCAAACAGCGCTCCTTCCCTTCCGAGCTCTGCCATGCACCCAAACAGTGGTTCCCCCCACATATGGGGTATCAGCATACTCAGGATAAATTGGACAACAACTCTACTGGTCCAATTTCTCCTGTTACCCTTGGGGATAAAAATGCGGGCTAAAAGGTAATTTTGTGGTTCTTTAAATGATTTTTTTATTTTCACGGCTCTACATTCTAAACTTTAGTGAAACAATTGGCGGTTAAAAGTGCTCACCACACATCTAGATAAGTTCCTTAGGGGGTCTTCTTTCCAAAATGGGGTCACTTGAGGGGTTTTTTCACTGTTTAGGCACATCAGTGGCTCTACAAATGTGACATGGGTTCCAATCTCAATTCCAGCCAAATTTGCATTGAAAAGTCAGGCCGGCTTCACACTTGCGAGTTTTACGGACGTAAGAGCGCAGAAACTACGTCCGTAAAACTCGCAAAAAATACGGCACAATTATTCTCTATGCCCCTGCTCCTATCTGCCGTATTTTACTGATCAGTATTATACGGCTTTCTACGGCCGTTCAAAATCGCAGCATGCTGCGTTTGTCACCGTACTGCGCAAGAAATACGCCAATGAAAGTCTATGGAAGCGTGAAAAATACGGATTACACACGGACAAGCAGTGTGACTTGCGAGAAATACGCAGCGCTGTTAGAGAGAAAAGCCGGCAATTCAGTGCGGTGTACAGTAAAATCACACTGACAGCTTACAGTAGAATAGGTAGAATAAATGTGTACACATAGAATAGGTATATATATATATATATGTCAGTGAGACACATATATGTATATATATTAATATTTATTCCAGCGCTATACAGCTTGAAAGCCGGTAATTCAATTACCGGCTTTTTCTTTCTCCTTCCTAAAACCCGACATGATTTGAGACATGGTTTACATACAGTAAACCATGTCTTCTCTCCATTTTTTTTGCAGATTCCACACTACTAATGTCAGTAGAGTGTATCTGCAAAATTTGGCCATTCTAGCTCTTAAAATAAAGGGTTAAATTGCGGAAAAAATTGGCGTGGGCTCCCGCGCAATTTTCTCCGCCAGAGTAGTAAAGCCAGTGACTGAGGGCAGATATTAATAGCCTAGAGAGGGTCCATGGTTATTGCCCCCCCCCCCCTGGCTAAAAATATCTGCCCCCAGCCACCCCAGAAAAGGCACATCTGGAAGATGCGCCTATTCTGGCACTTGGCCACTCTCTTCCCATTCCCGTGTAGCGGTGGGATATGGGGTAATGAAGGGTTAATGCCACCTTGCTATTGTAAGGTGACATTAAGCCTAATTAATAATGGAGAGGCGTCAATTATGACACCTATCCATTATTAATCCAATTGTAGTAAAGGGTTAAATAAAACACAAACACATTATTTAAAATTATTTTAATGAAATAAAAACAATGGTTGTTGGAGTATTTTATTCTACGCCCAATCCAGTCACTGAAGACCCTCGTTCTGTAAGTAAAAAAACATAATAAACCAACAATATACTTACCCTCCGCAGATCTGTAACGTCCAACGATGTAAATCCTTCTGAAGGGGTTAAAACATTTTGCAGCAAGGAGCTTTGCTAATGCAATGCTACTCCTCGCTGCAAAACCCCGGGGAATGAGTCTAAATATAGATCAATGAGCTATATTTAGCTTCATTTGCGGTGAGGCGCCCTCTGCTGGATGTTCATAGATCGTGGGAACTTACCTAGAAAGCTCCCAGGCTTTATTTAGACTCATTCCCCCGGGTTTTGCAGCGAGGAGTAGCATTGCATTAGCAAAGCTCCTTGCTGCAAAATGTTTTAACCCCTTCAGAAGGATTTACATCGTTGGACGTTACAGATCTGCGGAGGGTAAGTATATTGTTGGTTTATTATGTTTTTTCTTTCACAGAACGAGGGTCTTCAGTGACTGGATTGGGCGTAGAATAAAATACTCCAACAACCATTGTTTTTATTTCATTAAAATAATTTTAAATAATGTGTTTGTGTTTTATTTAACCCTTTACTACAATTGGATTAATAATGGATAGGTGTCATAATTGACGCCTCTCCATTATTAATTAGGCTTAATGTCACCTTACAATAGCAAGGTGGCATTAACCCTTCATTACCCCATATCCCACCGCTACACGGGAATGGGAAGAGAGTGGCCAAGTGCCAGAATAGGCGCATCTTCCAGATGTGCCTTTTCTGGGGTGGCTGGGGGCAGATATTTTTAGCCGGGGGGGGCCAATAACCATGGACCCTCTCCAGGCTATTAATATCTGCCTTTAGTCACTGGCTTTACTACTCTGGCGGAGAAAATTGCGCGGGAGCCCACGCCAATTTTTTCCGCAATTTAACCCTTTATTTTAAGAGCTAGAATGGCCAAATTTTGCAGATACACTCTACTGACATTAGTAGTGTGGAATCTGCAAAAAAAATGGAGAGAAGACATGGTTCACTGTATGTAAACCATGTCTCAAATCATGTCGGGTTTTAGGAAGGAGAAAGAAAAAGCCGGTAATTGAATTACCGGCTTTCAAGCTGTATAGCGCTGGAAAAAATAGTAATATATATACATATATGTGTCTACTGACATATATATATATATATATATATATAGACAGTATATATATATATTTTTTTTCTTTTTGGGACACATGGATCATTTCTATAGCGGTATGTTGGTATTGCAAGCCTGCGAGAAAACCACGCAGTACGGATGCCATACGGATTACATACGGAGGATGCCATGCGCAAAAAACGCTGACACACCCTGCCTACGGAGGAGCTACGGACCACTATTTTCGGGACATTTCAGCGTATTACGGCCGTAATATACGGACCGTATTTTCATACGCTGAGTGTGAAGCCGGCCTCAAACGGCGCTCCTTCCCTTCCGAGCTCTGCCATGCACTCAAACAGTGGTTTACCCACATATATGGGGTATCAGCATACTCAGGACAAATTGAGCAACAACTTTTGGGGTCCAATTTGTCCTGTTACCCTTGGGAAAATAAAAGATTTGGGGCAAAAAAATCATTTTTTGTGAAAAAAAAATATGATTTTTTTTTTACGGCTCTACATTATAAACTTCTGTGATGCACTTGGAGCTTCAAAGTGCTCACCACACATCTAGATTAGTTCCTTAGGGGATCTATTTTCCAAAATGGTGTCATTTGTGGGGGGTTTCCACTGTTTAGGCACATCAGGGGCTCTCCAAACACGACATGTGTCCGATCTCAATTCCAGCAAATTTTGCATTGAAAAGTCAAATGGCGCTCCTTCCCTTCAGTGCCCAATCAATGGTTTACCCCAACATATGGGGTATTGGTGTTCTCAGGGCAAATTGTACAACGACTTTTGTGGTTCAATTTCTCCTGTTACCCTTGGTAAAATAAAACAAATTGGATCTGAAGTAAAAAGTTTGTGAAAAAGAAGTTAAATGTTCAATTTTTTTAAACATTACAAAAATTCCTGTGAAGCACCTGAATTGTTAATAAACTTTTTGAATGTGGTTTTGAGTACCTTGAAGGGTGCAGTTTTTAGAATGGTGTCACTTTGGGGCATTTTCTGTCATATAGACCCCTCAAAGTCACTTCAAGTGTGAGGTGGTCCCTAAACAAAAATGGTTTTGCAAATTTTGTTGTAAAAATGAGAAATCGATGGTCAATTTTTAACCCTTATAACTTCATAACAAAAAAATATATATTTCCAAAATTGTGCTAATGTAAAGCAGACATGTGGGTAATTTTTTTTATCTATTTTGAATGATATGACTCTCTAATTTAAGGGCATAAAAACTAAAAGTTTAAAAATTGCAAAATTTTCAACAAAAAAAATTTCCATTTTTTTCACAAATAAACGCAAGTCAAATCGAAGAAATTTTACCACCATCATAAAGTACAATATGTCACGAGAAAACAGTCTCAGAATCACCGGGATCTGTTGAAGCGTTTCAGAGTTATGACCTCATAAAGTGAATTGAAAAAAATGGCCTGGTCAGGAAGTTGAAAACAAACTTCGGGGTGAAGGGGTTAAAAAGACTCAATCTAAAAGAAAATTTAGGCACAAATGCAAAACACCAAAATATAGAAAGAAAAAAGGAGAAAATGCAGTATAGATTCAGATCCATTATCTACTATATGATGAGAAAAAAAAAGAATAGACTACAAGATAAAGCTTTTTAAAAGCAATTAATACAGTATATATAGATGGAGTCACAGGCTGACACAGATAAATGAGGACCTCAGTGCAAGAACAACATAAGGGATCCCTTCCACCAAAATGCCTGCAACTTACGTAATCATAACTGAAATGAATAATCACTTTTAATCAATATTTATTTATTTGTATCTCTGGGGAAATGGGCCAACTAGTCTAAACTTCCAATTCGGAATTGCTGCACAATAAATGAAGCAGTACATGATGTACAATCAAATCAATTGGTGAACAGGTTGGGCCCAATGGAGTGCAGGCTGTTCTTCACAGTACAATTATTAACCAAAACTGGAAAGCCAGACCCATGTTCAAAATAACTACATTTTACAAGACTAAATTTTGAGAGTACCAAAAAGTCAATACATAATCATATAACTACCACCAGAATAAATAAGATAAAGTGCAAAAATTATATAAAAATATATCCAAACTTTATTGATAGAGAGTTAATGTACACAAATACAAAATAAAAAAGAATTAAAAGAAACCCCATAAAACCCAGATAAAAGAAAATTAGAAAATGTGGTCAAGATAATATATAGCATAAATGTACAATCAGGTACGGACTGGGGCTGAAACTGGGGTACGGCACCAAACAAAAGTTCCAGCATCATCACCTTGCCCAAAGCAGATTCGTGATTCATCACTGAATATGACTTTCATCCAGTCATCCACAGTCCATGAATGCTTTTCCTTAACTCATTGTAACCTTGTTTTTTTTTCTGTTTAGATGTTAACGATGGCTTTTGTTTAGCTTTCTGTATGTAAATCCCATTTCCTTTAGGCAGTTTCTTACAGTTCGGTCACGGTCACAGACGTTAACTCCAGTTTCCACCCATTTGTTCCTCATTTATTTTGTTGTGCATTTCCTGTTTTGGAGACATATTGCTTTAAGTTTCTGGTCTTGGCGCTTTGATGTCTTCCTTGGTCTACCAGTATGTTTGCCTTTAACAACCTTCCCATGTTGTTTGCATTTGGTCCAGATTTTAGACACAGCTGACTGTGAACAACCAACATCTTTTGCAACATTGCGTGATGATTTACTCTCTTTTAAGAGTTTGATAATCCTCTCCTTTGTTTCAATTGACATCTCTCGTGTTGGAGTCATGATTCATGTCAGTCCACTTGGTGCATGTAACAACTCTGCTGGCATCACGGCATGGCGTCTCATCTCTCACACACCATCTTACCTACTGCTTCAGGTCATGTTGTGGTCTCTGTCTGCCTCCGGCTCCATGCTCTGTGTCTCTTGCTTTCTGCCTGCTCGCTGCATGTTTCCTGGCTGTGTGCATAGGGCGGCAGCGCCAGAACTCTCTGGTTCTTATAGAATCAGGGCGCACCTGTCTAATGTGTTCCTGACCAATTACCAAGAGGTCTCCAGTATTTAGGGCAGCTCCACCCTGTGGACTGGGCCTGTGCAATGTGTTAACTGTTGTGAATTCTGCTTTTGGGCTCCCTCCGGTGGTTGTAGAGGGTAGTGGAGTTGTGCCTGGACTGCAGGATTGGACAGGTGTATCTGCTAATTGCAAAGCTGGCTGGGGTATATAGCTTTGCAGGACTCTTTAGTCCCTGCCAGTTGTCCATTGTTCCTTTGGAAGTGTTGGTCCTGCCTGGCCTCTCCTGCTTGCTGCCAATTCAGCAAAGTTAAGTGTTTGCTTCATTTTGTTTTAGACACACTGCTGTGTGTTTATTTTCTGTGCTATCTTGTTTCTATTTTGTTCCTGCTAGACTGTGCCTGATGTTTTTCTCAGTCTAGTTGGATTCGCTGGAGTCGCAGATATACTCTCCACATCTTTAGTTAGGTGGTGGAGTTTTTGTATTTTTCTGCTGTGGATATTTTGTAGTGTTTTATGCTGACCGCATAGTATCCTGTACTTTCCTTTCCTTTCTAGGTAGAAGTGGCCTCCTTTGCTTATCCCTGTTTTCAGTCTGCGTGTGTCTTTTCCTGTCCTACTCACAGTCATTATTTGTGGGGGGCTGTCTATCCTTTGGGGGTCTACTCTGAGGCAAGAGAGTTTTCCTATTTCCATCTTTAGGGATATTTAGTTCTCCGGCTGTGTCGAGGTGTCTAGGTCTGGTTAGGCACACCCCACGGCTACTTCTAGTGGCGATGATAGGATCAGGGTTTGCGGTCAGTATAGTTACCACTGCTCCAGCGAAGGTCATTTCATGCTGCTCCAAGGCCACCTGATCATAACAGTTAACTCTGTTAGTGTTTTGCTTCTGAGCTGCAAGGCCTTGCTATGTGTTCCTCCTTCTCTGGACGTACAACTCCTAGCTTTGCCTTGATCTTGTCTGTCTGCCCTCCTGGAGGCTGTTTATCTTGGTCTCGTGTTTCTGTTCTAGCCTTGCCTTGATCTTGTTGTCCGCCCTCCAGGAGGCAGAATATCCTGGTCCCTGTGTCTTTGTTCTTGTACCTTGTCTTGTTCCATTACTTTGTCTGAACTTTGTCCTACCTCTGTCTCCTTGTCTGTGGCTTCTTTCCCTGCTGAGTCTTTCCTTGTGTCCTCTGTTTGCTTATGCTCCGCACTCCTGCGGCTTTTGTAGCTTTGCCTGTGCTCCGCTCTCTTGCACCTTTACCTCTGCTCTGCTCCTGCTGCAGATATCTCTTGCTGCAGCTCCTCTCCGAATTCCTTGCAGTTCCGCTCTGCTTAGCTTCTGCTGCTGCAGAAATCTCTTGCTGCAGTTCCTCTCCGCATTCCTTGCGGTTCCGCTCTGCTTAGCTTCTGTTTCTGCTCTATCTCTTGCTGCTCTACTGCTCCTATCCGCAGCCTTGCGGTTCTCTTCCTGTGTGAACAGGTCCCAACCTGTTCCTTCATACTCCTTTACTTCCGGCTTGTTTCTGTACCTGCATCTCCTGTGTGAACAGGTCACAACCTGTTCCTTCATACTTCATTCCTTCCTGCTTGTTTCCTTACCTGCACCTCCTGTGTGTACACGTCCCCAACCTGTTCCTTCATACTTCCTATCCATACCTGCACCTCCTGTGTGAACAGGACCCTACCTGTTCCTTCATACACCACACCAACCTGCCCTGTGTCTCTGCTGTTCCTGCCAACCCTGTGTCTCTGGCATTCCTGTCAGCCCTGTGTCTCTGCCATTCCTGCCAGCCCTGTGTCTCTGCCGTTCCTGACAGCCCTATGTCTCTGCCGTTCCTGCCAGCCCTGTGTCTCTGCCGTTCCTGCCAGCCCTGTGTCTCTGCCATTCCTTCCAGCCCTGTGTCTCTGCTGTTCCGGCCAGCCCTGTGTCTCTGCCAGCCCTGTGTCTCAGCCGTGCCAGCCTACGCGTCTGAGTTTCATCCGTGCTCATCTGCTAGTCCTGCCTGATGCCCGCACCTGTCCTAGTGTTCCTGTTCTCCAAGTGGGATCAGCAGGCTCAGCCAGACACCACCCTGGAGTAGCAAATGGCAGCTGCCTGCCGCACAAGTCTGACCTCACCATCAGAGGCTCCAGAGAAGACCAAGGCAGCTGTCATAGTCACGCCCCTTCCATGGTAGTCTGGTTCGTGGCACAGTGGGGTCACAAACCCTCTTGGCTCACGCCCATCAGTCAGGGCATGAGCGTGACAGTGCAACAGCTCTCCAAGGTGTGATCACTCCTTTTTAGATGCAGACAAACGAGCAGATCTAGTTGGATGCAGGTGTTATTATTGGATCTGAAAATTTACAGGGTGATTCCATAATTTTTTACTCAGAATTGAGTGATTCCATAATTTTTCCCCTATGCTTGGTTAAAAAAGTAACCATTACTGACTACCACATTTTTTGTTTCTTTTAGTGTTTCTTAAAGCCAGAAAGTTGCCATTTGAAATGACTTTAGCTTTGTGCCATGTCTGTGATCTGCTTTTTTTCTACAAAATTAAACAACTGAATGAACATCCTCCAAGGCCGGTGATTCCATAATTTTTGCCAGGGGTTGAAATATTACCCTGCATGGTGGAAAGCAAGATTTACTACAAGACCAATATTTCTAATGATACCCATGGCCTGCTGGGGGTAAGTGACTGAGTCAGGCACTTTGTGCTCCTTCACAACTCTTAACAGTATTGGTGTCTTAAGAACACAAATTCTGTTAACAACGTAGCAGACAAGGTGGCTTATAACCAGACAGGCCCTTCTGGCATTTGCCAGAATTGCCAAATGGTCAGTACAGCCCTGGGTACAATAGAATCACTATATCAAAATGATGGGGGCATAGGAAGCCATATAATAATCATAGATTACAGAGACTTGGAATTATTTAACAACATAAGAATGACAGTAAGACCAGTCCGTGAGTACATGGAGCACTAAAGCTATAAATAACTAATCAAGTCAGGGGATAAAGAGCTAATAGATCCCCTGCAATAGCACTTACAGTAGATGAATGACAGACAGCAACCTACATCCACCATATACCATCATAAGTAAAGATTACTCTGCCCATTACCCTGACACACGTTTCACATGCAGCTTCCTCAGGGGTGCAACGGAGTGCAGCCTGCTCTTCACAGTGGCTCTCTTGTCTGTGTTCAATACGCTTTGTAAGGTGACAGCTGGATAGGTCGTGAATGGGGATATGTGTTCCTGAGGTGCCAAGCCAAGGTGATGTAGGACCCAGAGAAGCATGATTCAGCACACATAGTGCTAAGAGGTGTTTTAATGGGCCCAGATTATAGGTCTGGGTTTTACGAGCAGCTGAAAGAGCTGGGTAGGATGAGCTGCGCACTTACCTACAGTTCAGGTCTTGGAATCTCCAATTTAAGACAGCTGGTGCTGTCTCACTTTGTCTGTGTGTGTGTGTGCAATGTGATGAGGCCTTGAATGTGCTGCTCAGACCCGGCTAGAATATGAGTGAAGATTTACCATTTAAACGGGTGAGCCTTTGCCTCGTATGGACTGGTTATTTTACATTTTTGTTCTGTTATATCTTTTTGTACCCAGAAGAGGTTGTTTTCTTTCGCTATCCAGACGGTTTATGGACATTGAATAAATTACCCGTTTATTTTGAACTGACAAATTGAATCCCTGTGTGTGAACAAGCGACTACCACCTCACACCTTCTATGATAATAACTTTAAAATATAAATATGGATATTTGGACAAGCAGTAATCTACAGTATTGAGGGGGTTAATGATATGTGTAGTATAATTGTATTAAAGAGGACAGATTAATACCCATCCGGGATCACGTGCAACTGCACAAGTTGCACAGACAGTGAGCCAGATTCATCAAAGCTTTTACGGCAGAATTCCGGTTTCAAAAATTTTGAAAGTCTTAAAATTTTGGTGCAATGCAAGGTGGCACTAAAATTTAGCGATTTTTGGTGGACTCAAGCCCCTTTTGTTCAGCTTTGATAAAGTGGGCACAGATGGGGTGGTACAGGGGCGTGACCACCCCACACTGGTCAAATCTTATTCCAGTCACCAACTGGAGTAAGGTTAGTGGCATTTTTCAGACACGCCAGATTTATTAAGAGGCATGCACTTCTCAATGAATCAGGAGTGTCTGACTGCAGCACGGCCCTCCTCAAGACTGGTGTGAACAGCGACAGTCTTGATGAATCGGACCCTTAGTGAGCATGTGCAACCCCTGCTTCATTAACTGGTTTTTAGCTGTCTATATGAGTTATATAGAGTAAATGGAGCAGTTTTCGCACATTCTCCCTAATGTTCCTCATTCTCAATGTGGGTGTTAGGAGCCTGATCTCCAGCTGTGGATACATATCCTACAATGAAGGTCTTGCTAATATTTTAGCTTGTTCATAAAATGTTCTAGCTTTCTTCAGATCTTTATATTTCATGATAAATATTCTTAAAAAGGACCTGTAACAAGGTCAAAAGTGGCCAGTTTTTGCCCTTAATTTATTCCTATTGCTCCACAAAGTATTCCTTTTTTTTTAATCCACCATATGGTCGCCAGATGTCAATGTGTTCATTACTGCTTCAAATATCTTAGATCTTAGAACACACAAAAAATATTCTTTCATAAAGGGGGTTTCCTTATCATTCCATTTATCATCCATCCACATGTAAGATCTAAAGGGATCCTGTCACTGAGACCCCCACTAATCCCATGAACAGGGAGATTCAAAGTTTTCTATATGAAGAAAAGTAATGCAGATATGTGCCCACTGCTCTATTAACTTCTATGTGACTGATACAATTTAATTAACATTTACATGGCATTAGCACAAGAGGGGACATCAATGGAGGGTGCACCTATGAAATGCTTATCAATTCATATATCTTATTTTTTTTAGTCAATATATTGTCCAATGTAGACCCATGAGGCAAATACCACCACCATACAACAAAGAAAAAATACAGGATGACCCGATTGAAAGACAGATTAACTTTTGCAACGTTTCGGCACGAACATGCCTTTCTCAAGCTGAATCTGCTGTAGAAGGGGATCAAAGGTAATGGGACCTAGTCTCCATTCATGCCTGGATGGTGTGGAGGCGCCGAGCACGAGTGCCACTCGTATTTTGAAGAACTGAATCAAGAGTATTTTGTTGCAGATTGGCGATTGTTTATTGACTATTGCTCACTCATGCCATCTAGAAAGCTATGAAAATCTGCCAGTTGCTTGGATGCTATACAGTATAAGCATCATCAATGGAATATCTGTGGAGATTTGAAAGTGATTGGTCTGCTAATGGGGGTTTCACAAAATATTGTTGCTTCTTGTGTTTAATGGGACCGTAGAAATACAGTAGAGCATTATGTTTGTCTCTACCTGGAGCATAGATGTTTCTCTTTCCCAAATCACAATGTTCAGCATAATCCTTTAGTTGCTCCAACAAAAATCTTTCTTCCTCCACAACATATAAAGTGGGAATTGATTAAAAACTTTGTGAAAGCCATGGCAAAGACAAATTCACAAGGGTTCCAGTACATTTCACAAAAATTCTCCAGCAAAACTGAAGGAATTTGTTGGTACTCAGATCAGAGAGCTTATGAGAGATGATGTGTTTGAAGGAACTCTAAATGATAAGGAACTGAGATATTGGAAAAGCTTCAAGTGGATCTGTGGAAACTTCTTAGGAAAACCAAAATTTACAGAATGTGTTGAAGGGGTATCGTTTCTCCTTATGGAGAGTGGCGGTGGTGGCGCTATAGAGTTTAAGTCCTCTTTTTCTCAGAAGAGGCAATTTGCACAGAATGTGTTGAAGGTGTTGAGGAACTGCTAAATGCATACCAGTGTCTTGGATGTCGCATGTCTCTGAAAATGCACTTTTTGCATTCACATTTAGATTTCTTCCCTCAAAATCTTGGGAATGTAAGTGATGAACAAGGCGAGCGGTTTCACCAGGACATTAAAGTAGTGGAACACCGCTTCCAGGGTTTTTGAATTGACTCATTGATGGCAGATTACTTTTGGATGTTATATATTTGTCCCAAACCTGAAAAATCGTATCAACAACAATCTAATGTCAAGAACTTTTAATTTCTGCTCATATTTTGGTTTATGTTTTACATGTGAAATTATTTTGGTTCAATAAAAACTGTTTTGTAAGGTGAAGCATTTTTTCTGATATATAGATTACTGTTTTCTTAATGTTGGCAGTATATTTCCTATACCTTATAATAATAATGCTGCTCCATGGGCTACAGAAAAACTATATGCATTTTTGAAATCAGGACAAAAAGATGATTCAGAAAAGTACAAAGTCACCTGCGATGATTACAAAAACTATTTTTTTGTAGACCTGTGAATTGGGGGTCTGGGTTTTGAGGCCCCAACACTCTCCTAAAAGATGGTTGAGAAGTGTGCAACTCAGATTGTTGATCGTCTCAGGACACAAGCACTGAACGATTGGCAGGCATATAGTAAAAAAAAACTGTCAAATCTTTAATTACTCTTTAATTAAACCTAGATACTACCTTCCTTTTAAATTTGTAGACCTAGGCCCAGGGGAGGTAAGTCTGATAACGTAGGTTCCCACATTAAAAGAGGTCACTGTATCAGTGGCACATAGGCTTTCAATGTTTGATCAAACTGTGCTCTTAAGTATCTCAGTTTTATAATTGCTCCCATGTGAAAGCCCTCTCACCCTCTACTATGCAATGGCTGCAGGGGTGGATATATCATTGGTGCAACCTGTGCCGTATAGGGGCCCAAAACATAAGGGGGTCTACTTTCACCTCCAAAACGGAAGGATTTGTGCATTATGATTTGCTATTGGACTGCAAAGGGTACATATATTGTTCTTGCAGAGGGGCCCTATTTTGTCTGTGTCAGCCACTGAATGTCTGTACTCTCATGCAGGTGGTCTGGTTATTCCACAGTTCTCTTCCATGTCTGGCAGCGTGCAGCAGGTAAATGACATAAAATAGAACAAAGTATGACATAACATTTGCATAGTAATGAAACAACTATGATAATGTGGTAGTATCACCTCTACAACAGGTTCAATGCTAACATATAGCAACAAATGATATTACTGTCTTTACAGTGCAAAGCATATCAGTGGGCTAGAAGCGGCATCGGACTGGCCCACAGGAGAACAGGAGGATCCTCCGACAGGCCCCTTTAAGGAGTGCTAATGAGTAGTGCTATTACCCTTGATTCACAATTTGCAGAAATAGGTATAATCTAATCATTCAGTAAACAAACCAGCCAAGTTAATATTACATAGAAGCAAAAGTAAATATGTGCACCAGTGTCAGGTTATTTTTGCATGTAAATGAACAGTGGGCCCCAAGAATCAATTTTACTTCTAGGCCTTTGTAATCCCAGTCCGATATTGGAGATGGTGGATCTGTTTTAGACAATCTTTCATGCGTTCTGGAGATCCCAGAAAGTTGTTTCTGAGTTCACAAAATAGGAGGCAGGTGGCATTAATGATCAGCAAAATAATAGTTGGCATGAGGTTGAAAAAATAAAATTCATCAGTAATAACTTTGCTCTCCTGAAATCCCTTTTGCAGGTACAGTCATGGCCAAAAGTATTGACACCCCTGCAATTCTGTCAGATAATACTCGTTTTCTTCCTGAAAGTGATTGCAAACACAAATTATTTGGTATTATTATCTTCATTTAATTTGTCTTAAATGAAAAAAACACAAAAAGAATTGTCCTAAAGCCAAATTGCATAGAATTCCACACCAAACATAAAAAAGGGGGTGGACAAAAGTATTGGCACTGTTCGAAAAATCATGTGATGCTTCTTTAATTTGTGTAATTAACAGCACCTGCTACTTATCTGTGGCACCTAACAGGTGTTGGCAATAACTAAATCACACTTGCAGCCAGTTGACATGGATTAAAGTTGACTCAACCTCTGTCCTGTGTCCTTGTGTGCATTGAGCATGGAGAAAAGAAAGAAGACCAAAGAACTGTCTGAGGACTTGAGAAACCAAATTGTGAGGAAGCATGAGCAATCTCAAGGCTACAAGTCCATCTCCTGAATGTTCCTGTGTCTACCGTGCGCAGTGTCATCAAGAAGTTTAAAGCCCATGGCACTGTGTCTAACCTTCCTAGATGTGGACAGAAAAGAAAAATTGACAAGAGATTTCAACGCAAGATTGTGCGGATGTTGGATGTTATGAACAGGTAATACAGAACCACAATGGACCTTGAAGTTCAGAGCACACAAAGTGACCTGACAATTTACCAAAAACATAGGACGAGCTCTGAGACGTGGAAACTCTGCTGACCGCAATCCCTAATCCTATCCAACCACACTAAAGGTAGCCATGGAGGAGCGCTCCTGACCAGACCTATGCGCCTCGAGCACAGCCTGAGAAACTAGCTAGCCCTAAGAAAGAAAAATAAGCCTACCTTGCCTCAGAGAAATACCCCAAAGGAAAAGGCAGCCCCCCACATATAATGACTGTGAGTTGAGATGAAAATACAAACGCAGAGATGAAATAGATTTTAGCAAAGTGAGGCCCGACTTACTGAATAGACCGAGGATAGGAAAGATAGCTTTGCGGTCAACACAAAACCCTACAAACAACCACGCAGAGGGGCAAAACGACCCTCCGCACCGACTAACGGTACGGAGGTGCTCCCTCTGCGTCACAGAGCTTCCAGCAAGCAAGAAAAACCAATATAGCAAGCTGGACAGAAAAAACAGCAAACAAAAATGACACAAGCAAAACTTAGCTTATGCAGGATAGACAGGCCACAGGAACGATCCAGGAGGAAGCAAGACCAATACTAGAACATTGACTGGAGGCCAGGATCAAAGCACTAGGTGGAGTTAAATAGAGCAGCACCTAACGACTTAACCTCATCACCTGAGGAAGGAAACTCAGAAGCCGCAGTACCACTCTCATCCACCAAAGGAAGCTCATAGACAGAACCAGCCGAAGTACCACTCACGACCACAGGAGGGAGCTTGGCCACAGAATTCACAACAGTACCCCCCCCTTGAGGAGGGGTCACCGAACCCTCACCAGAGCCCCCAGGCCGACCAGGATGAGCCACATGAAAGGCACGAACCAGATCGGCAGCATGGACATCAGAGGCAAAGACCCAGGAATTATCTTCCTGACCATAACCCTTCCACTTAACCAGATACTGGAGTTTCCGTCTCGAACCACGAGAATCCAAAATCTTCTCCACTATATACTCCAACTCCCCTTCAACCAAAACCGGAGCAGGAGGATCAATAGATGGAACCACAGGTGCCACGTATCTCCGCAACAATGACCTATGGAACACGTTATGGATGGAAAAAGAAGCTGGAAGAGTCAAACGAAAAGACACAGGATTAAGAACCTCAGAAATCCTATATGGACCAATGAAACGAGGCTTAAACTTAGGAGGGGAAACCTTCATAGGAATATAATGAGATGACAACCAAACCAAATCCCCAACACGAAGTCGGGGACCCACACAGCGCCTGCGGTTAGCGAAACGTTGAGCCTTCTCCTGGGACAAAGTCAAATTGTCCACTACATGAGTCCAAATCTGCTGCAACCTATCCACCACAGTATCCACACCAGGACAGTCAGAAGACTCAACCTGCCCTGAAGAGAAACGAGGGTGGAACCCAGAATTGCAGAAAAACGGCGAAACCAAAGTAGCCGAGCTGGCCCGATTATTAAGGGCGAACTCAGCCAAAGGCAAAAAGGACACCCAATCATCCTGATCAGCAGAAGCAAAACATCTCAGATATGTTTCCAAGGTCTGATTGGTTCGTTCAGTCTGGCCATTTGTCTGAGGATGGAAAGCCGAGGAAAAAGACAAATCAATGCCCATCCTAGCACAAAAGGCTCGCCAAAACCTCGAAACAAACTGGGAACCTCTGTCAGAAACGATGTTCTCTGGAATGCCATGTAAATGAACCACATGCTGGAAAAACAATGGCACCAAATCAGAGGAGGAAGGCAATTTAGACAAGGGCACCAAATGGACCATCTTAGAGAAGCGATCACAAACCACCCAAATGACCGACATTCTTTGAGAGACGGGGAGATCCGAAATAAAATCCATAGAGATATGTGTCCAAGGCCTCTTCGGGACCGGCAAGGGCAAAAGCAACCCACTGGCACGAGAACAGCAGGGCTTGGCCCGAGCACAAATCCCACAGGACTGCACAAAAGAACGCACATCCCGCGACAGAGACGGCCACCAAAAGGACCAGCCAACACCGAACAATGAACCTCAGAGATAACTTTATTCGTCCACCTATCAGGGACAAACAGTTTCTCCGCTGGGCAACGGTCAGGTCTATTAGCCTGAAATTTTTGCAGCACCCGCCGCAAATCAGGGGAGATGGCAGACAAAATTACCCCCTCTTTGAGAATACCCGCCGGCTCAGGCAAACCCGGAGAATTGGGCACAAAACTCCTAGACAGGGCATCCGCCTTCACAATTTTAGAGCCCGGAAGGTACGAAACCACAAAGTCAAAACGGGAGAAAAACAGCGACCAACGAGCCTGTCTAGGATTCAACCGTTTGGCAGACTCGAGATAAGTCAAGTTCTTGTGATCAGTCAAGACCACCACGCGATGCTTAGCTCCTTCAAGCCAATGACGCCACTCCTCGAATGCCCACTTCATGGCTAGCAACTCTCGATTGCCAACATCATAATTTCGCTCAGCAGGCGAAAATTTCCTGGAAAAGAAGGCGCATGGTTTCATCACCGAGCAATCAGAACTTCTCTGCGACAAAACAGCCCCTGCTCCAATTTCAGAAGCATCAACCTCGACCTGGAACGGAAGCGAAACATCTGGTTGGCATAACACAGGGGCAGAAGAAAAACGACGCTTCAAC
Organism: Ranitomeya imitator; assembly: GCF_032444005.1. Taxonomy (NCBI): domain Eukaryota; kingdom Metazoa; phylum Chordata; class Amphibia; order Anura; family Dendrobatidae; genus Ranitomeya; species Ranitomeya imitator. The sequence goes on along the minus strand of NC_091287.1, from coordinate 90,363,310 downwards.
TCCTGAAAAGCTTCCACAGCAGCAGAAGACCAATTGACCACATCAGCACCCTTCTTGGTTAAATCATTCAACGGTTTAGCAATACTAGAAAAATTATTGATGAAGCGACGATAAAAATTAGCAAAGCCGAGGAACTTCTGCAGACTCTTCAGAGATGTTGGCTGAGTCCAATCATAAATGGCCTGAACTTTAACAGGGTCCATCTCGATAGTAGAAGGAGAAAAAATGAACCCCAAAAATGAAACCTTCTGAACACCAAAGAGACACTTTGACCCCTTCACAAACAAAGAATTAGCACGCAGGACCTGGAACACCATTCTGACCTGCTTCACATGAGACTCCCAATCATCCGAGAAGACCAAAATATCATCCAAGTATACAATCAGGAATTTATCCAGGTACTCTCGGAAGATGTCATGCATAAAGGACTGAAACACTGATGGAGCATTAGAAAGCCCGAATGGCATAACCAGGTACTCAAAATGGCCTTCGGGCGTATTAAATGCTGTTTTCCATTCATTGCCCCGCTTAATACGCACAAGATTATATGCACCACGAAGATCTATCTTGGTGAACCAACTAGCCCCCTTAATCCGAGCAAACAAATCAGACAGCAGCGGCAAGGGGTACTGAAATTTGACCGTAATTTTATTTAGAAGGCGGTAATCAATACAAGGTCTCAGCGAACCATCCTTCTTGGCCACAAAAAAGAACCCCGCTCCCAATGGCGACGATGACGGGCGAATATGACCCTTCTCCACTCCGCATAGCGGCGTGCTCAGGTACAGATAAATTAAACAGTCGACCCTTAGGAAACTTACTACCAGGAATCAAATCGATAGCACAATCACAATCCCTATGCGGAGGTAGGGCATTGGACTTGGGCTCATCGAATACATCCCGGTAATCAGACAAGAACTCTGGGACCTCAGAAGGGGTGGATGATGAGATAGACAGAAATGGAACATCACCATGTACCCCCTGACAACCCCAGCTGGACACAGACATTGATTTCCAATCTAATACTGGATTATGGACTTGTAGCCATGGCAACCCCAACACGACCATATCATGCAGATTATGCAACACCAGAAAGCGAATATCCTCCTGGTGCGCAGGAGCCATGCACATGGTCAGCTGGGTCCAATACTGAGGCTTATTCTTGGCCAAAGGCGTAGAATCAATTCCTCTCAATGGAATAGGACACTGCAAGGGCTCCAAGACAAACCCACACCGCCTAGCAAACTCCAGGTCCATCAAATTCAGGGCAGCGCCTGAATCCACAAATGCCATGACAGAATAGGAAGACAAAGAGCAGATCAAAGTAATGGACAAAAGAAATTTCGACTGTACCGTACCAATGGTGGCAGACCTAGCGAACCGCTTAGTGCGCTTAGGACAATCGGAGATAGCATGAGTGGAATCACCACAGTAGAAACACAGCCCATTCTGACGTCTGTGTTCTTGCCTTTCAGCTCTGGTCAAAGTCCTATCGCACTGCATAGGCTCAGGTTTATGCTCAGATAATACCGCCAAATGGTGCACAGATTTACGCTCACGCAAGCGTCGACCGATTTGAATGGCCAAAGACATAGACTCATTCAGACCAGCAGGCATAGGAAATCCCACCATGACATCCTTGAGGGCTTCGGAGAGACCCTTTCTGAAAATAGCTGCCAGCGCACATTCATTCCATTGAGTGAGCACGGACCACTTTCTCAACTTCTGACAATAAATCTCTATCTCATCCTGACCCTGACACAGAGCCAGCAAATTTTTCTCTGCCTGATCCACTGAATTAGGTTCATCGTACAGCAATCCGAGCGCCAGAAAAAATGCATCAATATTACATAATGCAGGATCTCCTGGCGCAAGGGAAAATGCCCAGTCTTGAGGGTCGCCACGTAATAAAGAAATAATAATCTTAACTTGTTGAACTGGGTCACCAGAGGAGCGGGGTTTCAAAGCCAGAAATAGTTTACAATTATTTTTAAAATTCAAAAACTTAGCTCTATCTCCAGAAAATAACTCAGGAATAGGAATTTTAGGTTCTAACATAGGATTCTGAACCAATAAATCTTGAATATTCTGTACATTTATAGCGAGATTATCCATCAAAGAGAACAGACCCTGAATGTCCATGTCCACACCTGTGTTCTGAACCACCCTGATGTAAAGGGGAAAAGAAAGACAGAACACAGTGCAAAGAAAAAAAAATGGTCTCAGAACTTCTCTTTTCCCTCTATTGAGAAGCATTAGTACTTTGGGCCTCCAGTACTGTTATGAACAGGTAATTCAGAACCACAATGGACCTTGAAGTTCAGAGCACACAAAGTGACCTGACAATTTACCAAAAACATAGGACGAGCTCTGAGACGTGGAAACTCTGCTGACCGCAATCCCTAATCCTATCCAACCACACTAAAGGTAGCCGTGGAGAAGCGCTCCTGACCAGACCTATGCGCCTCGAGCACAGCCTGAGAAACTAGCTAGCCCTAAGAAAAATAAGCCTACCTTGCCTCAGAGAAATACACCAAAGGAAAAGGCAGCCCCCCACATATAATGACTGTGAGTTGAGATGAAAATACAAACGCAGAGATGAAATAGATTTTAGCAAAGTGAGGCCCGACTTACTGAATAGACCGAGGATAGGAAAGATAGCTTTGCGGTCAACACAAAACCCTACAAACAACCACGCAGAGGGGCAAAAAGACCCTCCGCACCGACTAACGGTACGGAGGTGCTCCCTCTGCGTCACAGAGCTTCCAGCAAGCAAGAAAAACCAATATAGCAAGCTGGACAGAAAAAACAGCAAACAAAAATGACACAAGCAAAACTTAGCTTATGCAGGATAGACAGGCCACAGGAACGATCCAGGAGGAAGCAAGACTAATACTAGAACATTGACTGGAGGCCAGGATCAAAGCACTAGGTGGAGTTAAATAGAGCAGCACCTAACGACTTAACCTCATCACCTGAGGAAGGAAACTCAGAAGCCGCAGTACCACTCTCATCCACCAAAGGAAGCTCATAGACAGAACCAGCCGAAGTACCACTCACGACCACAGGAGGGAGCTTGGCCACAGAATTCACAACAGTTGGATAAAGAACCTCGACTAGCATCCAAACAAGTTCAAGCTGCCCTGCAGTCCGAGGGTACAACAGTGTCAACCCGTACTATCCGTCGGCGTCTGAATGAAAAGGGACTGTATGGTAGGAGACCCAGGAAGACCCCACTTCTTACCCCGAGACATAAAAAAGCCAGGCTGGAGTTTGCCAAAACTTACCTGAAAAAGCCTAAAATGTTTTGGAAGAATGTTCTCTGGTCAGATGAGACAAAGTAGATCTTTTTGGGCAAAGGCATCAACATAGAGTTTACAGGAGAAAAAGAAGAGGCATTCAAAGAAAAGAACACGGTCCCTATAGTCAAACATGGCGGAGGTTCCCTGATGTTTTGGGGCTGCTTTGCTGCCACTGGCACTGGACTGCTTGACCGTGTGCATGGCATAATGAAGTCTGAATACTACCAACAAATTTTGCAGCATAATGTAGGGCCCAGTTTGAGAAAGCTGGGTCTCCCTCAGAGGTCATGGGTCTTCCAGCAGGACAATGACCCAAAACACACTTCAAAAAGCACTAGAAAATGGTTGAGAGAAAGCAATGGAGACTTCTAAGGTGGCCAGCAATGAGTCCACACCTGAATCCCATAGAACACCTGTGGAGAGATCTAAAAATGGCAGTTTGGAGAAGGCACCCTTCAAATATCAGGGACCTGGAGCAGTTTGCCAAAGAAGAATGGTCTAAAATTCCAGCAGAGCATTGTAAGAAACTCATTGATGGTTACCGGAAGCGGTTGGTCGCAGTTCAGTTTTTTTGGCTAAAGGTTGTGCAACCAAGTATTAGGCTGAGGGTGCCAATACTTTTGTCTGGCCCATTTCTGGAGTTTTGTGTGAAATGATCAATGTTTTGCTTTTTGCTTCATTCTCTTTTGTGTTTTTTCATTTAAGGCAAATTAAATGAAGATAATAATACCAAATAATTTGTGTTTGCAATCATTTTCAGGACGAAAATGAGTATTATCTGACAGAATTGCAGGGGTGTCAATACTTTTGGCCATGACTGTACCTCGGTCACACCCACAGCTAAGACACCAGAACATCACCATTCTCAGTTTTTGGACTCATAGTAAAACTTTCAAGGTTTTGGGGATCCAAGAAGTATCTTTTCTCCTTGCGGAGAGTGACATGTTAAGCATGTCGAGATGAGGAGACTTAAAGCCGCAATGCTCCTCTGGGAAATATGCAAATTGTCTCTTCAGAGAGGAAGAGGACTAGAACTCTAGTGCCACCTATTGGAGGTAGCAATCCTAACAGTCAATGTTGACCCTTTAACGAGCCTTGTCACATGACAAGGTTTTGAGGAAAATGTTGTGGACTTTAGTGAGACTTTTATCTTTTGGTTTAATTGCAGGAGAGCTTAAAATGACATCCCAAAAGTTTTATATTATAGTTAAGGAGGATGGGCTGCAGTGTAAAGAATGAAGAAGGACAGAGGAATAGCCTATACAGATAACAATAAATGTACTGTAGTTACTCTTAGTACACCATGGAGAAGAGGGCAACAGAAGCCAAAAATTGGGGTGGTTACTTACAGATCAAATGATGAAATTGAGTTTTAATATTATTACTACTACTTGTACTACTAGTATTAATAATAATAAAAATAATCATCATCATAATAATAATTTTTGAAAGAGGACAGTAACTAATTAAAAAATACACAATGTTGTAGTACAACCTTGAAATCTGCTTCTAGTAGCTTGGGTCCAGTGGTCATACACTTTGCGTTTCCTCTTGATATCTATCCAGGGTATTGAGGTTGTGTGCTTTCTATAGAAGGATTAGGATTGTGGAGCTAAAATCAAGATTACATGACATTTACTGCTTTTTTCCTCTTCAGTGAGTTAATACCTTAACATTTAACAAAATGTTATACTCTACACTCTGCAGTGTTGTTTTAGAGAGGCAGCAGGGAACGTAGCATTGACCTCTGTGATGCATTAGACTAATTAAGAAACATTCTTCTTGAACATGATGTCCTTGCCCTACTTGTCAACAGTACAAATCTGAACTTGCTTACATTTTGCAAAATAATTTAATTGGCTGTGAGGTTGTATTTTTTATTATTTTTCTAATTTTTTGTAATAGGTCCCCTTAAAACAATGGATTGTTAAACTGATATCATTTACTATGTTTGTGACTTGAGTATATTTCTTAAATACGTGGGACCTTGGGCATTTTTGATGATGTAAAGGAGTTTTCCAGGTCTTATAGAGGATGTACCATTGGACATGTGGAGCCCATGTAGGACCATGCTCTATGAGCGAGAAATGTGAGCTACTCTGTAAGAATAACTCCTTTGTACATGATTGAAGCCATTAATTACATCAACTAGATGGTGGCCCGATTCTAACGCATCGGGTATTCTAGAATATGTATGCGTAGTGTATAGCACAGCCCACGCAGTACATTGCGCAGCCCACGTAGTACATTGCGCAGCCCATGTAGTATATTGCCCAGCCCACATAGTACATTGAACAGCGCACGTTGTATATTGCTGCACAGCCCACATTATATATTGCGCAGCCCACGTTGTATATTGCACAGCCCACGTTGTATATTGCGCAGCCCACGTAGTATATTGCCCAGCCCACGTAGTACATTGTGCAGCCCATGGTGTACATTGCGCAGCCCACGTAGTATATTGCGCAGCCCACGTTGTATATTGCGCAGCCCATGTAGTATATTGCACAGCCCACGTTATATATTGCACAGCCCACATTATATATTGCGCAGTCCACGTTGTATATTGCACAGCCCACGTTGTATATTGCACAGTCCATGTAGTATATTGGACAGCCCACGCAGTCTATAGCAATGTGGGCACCATATCCCTGTTAAAAAAAGAATTAAAATAAAAAATAGTTATATACTCACCCTCCGTTGGCCCCCCGGATTGAAGCGGTTACCGACGTTCCTCGTGCGCTTCGGTCTGAAGAGTGCATTGCGGTCTCGCGAGATGATGACGTAGCAGTTTTGCGAGACCGCATGTCATCATCTCGCGAGACCGCAATGCATGGAGCGGTCACCAGGGCATCGCGAGGAGCGTCGGTAACCGCTTCGATCCGGGGGGCCACCGGAGGGTGAGTATATAACTATTTTTTATTTTTTTTAAATTATTTTTAACATTAGATCTTTTTACTATTCATGCTGCATAGGCAGCATGAATAGTAAAAAGTTGGTCACACAGGGTTAATAGCAGCATTAACCGAGTGCGTTACACCTCGGTCAACGCTGCCATTAACCCTGTGTGAGTGCTGACCAGGGGAGAGTATGCGGGCGCCGGGCACTGACTGCGGGGAGGAAGGAGCGGCCATTTTCTTCCAGACTGTGCCCGTCGCTGATTCGTCGTGGCTGTTTTGCCGCGACCAATCAGCGACTTGGATTTCCATGACAGACAGAGGCCGCGACCAATGAATATCTGTGACAGACAGAAAGACAGACAGACAGATGGAAGTGACCCTAAGACAATTATATAGTAGATTACTATTCAGCTGCACCACTGTCCTGTAATACAGTAATATTACATTTCTGTCTGGCCATATAAGACTATGAAAGTAGCTGCTTGTCAGGATCCAGACCCACAATGATTATCCTGAAAGCATGTGTCTGATGAATGTATAGGAGCTGATCTATCAAAGTGTTTAAACCTGAAAACTGGTATAAAACATTTTTGAAAAGTCGCAACATTTTTGCGCAATATGAAGTTTCTGGCAGCTCTACCAACATGTGGAGCTGGAGCTGGACGGGGTATGACTATGCCTGATCATCAAATTCATCAAATTTATCAATACTGTCAGCCTTTCTTACGCCAGCTAAGTTAGTCCAGTTTACGAATGGAGTAACATTTCTGGCAAGGAACAAGGAGGTTCACTCTTAATAAATTTGGCACATCTTATTCCTGCTCACCCCTTTATTAAGACTGGTGACCGAATCTGGGCCTTAGTGCCCATCCAAAGCATACGGCATTAATTGACATAGAAGTGAGTATCACATCACTTCAGGATCAGACTACACACAGAGTTTGTAGTCTGTAACCATGGAGACTCATAGGTCTGTTTAGGGGCTGTAGATGCAACATGATAAAATATCTTTATCCAATATTATTTTAGTTATTTCAAACTTTGGATGCACATAAGCAGTAAACAGCTAACTGGCTGAAAAAGGACGACTCTAGTCATAGTCTTTAAAACGAGCCCGCATCCTCCACCAATATACTATTTACACTGTACAAAACTAAGAATTGCGGCATAATCTCAAGCATCTGCTGTCTTCTTTGGGGGCAGATACCACAGAACTAATACAATTTGTTATTTAGCACTGAACTGTTAGGCCACATTCACACGTTGCGTCCTGTCCTGCGGGTTCTCCCGCAGCGGATTTGATAAATCTGCAGGGCAAACCCGCTGCGGTTATCCCTGCAGATTTATCGCGGTTTGTCCTGCGGGTTCCGCTGCGGGATTTTACCCCTACTATTGATGCTGCATATTCAGCAATATGCAGCATCAATAGTAGTGTTAAAAATAATAAAATCATGATATACTCACCCTCTGACGTCCCGATCTCTTCGGCGCTGCAGGCAGCGGTCCGGTTCCAAAGATGCTGTGCGACCAGGACCTTCGTGATGTCACGGTCATGTGACCGCGACATCACCGCAGGTCCTGGTCGAATAGCAAACCTGAGAGCGGACGGCCGCGTGCAGCGCTGAGACTTCAGAGGTGAGTATAACATGATTTTTTATTTTAATTCTTTTTTTTTTACTCAAATATGGTTCCCGGGGCCTGGAGGGGAGTCTCCTCTCCTCCACCCCGGGTATAACCCGCACATTATCCGCTTACTTCCCGCATCGTGTGCACAGCCCCATGCGGGAAGTAAGCGGATCAATGCACTTCTATGGGTGCAGAATCGCTGCGATTCTGCACAAAGAAGTGACATGGTCCTTCTTTTTTTCCGCAGCAATTCAGCGCGGTTTTTTTCGGGATTTTCTGCAATGTGGGCAAAGCGGTTTTTGTTTTCCATAGGGTAACATTGTACTGTACCCTGCATGGAAAACAGCTGCGGACCCGCAGTGGCAAAATCGCGGCGGTTCCGCAGTAAAAACCGCATAGTGTGAACATACCCTTACCCTTTTCACAAAGCTTTTAGGGAGCGGCTTGGTAAAGGGCCTATATAGATACAAAGCGCAGCTGGGAATTGACACCGGGCCTACTATAATGGCCTTATGAACATGACGGTATTCCAGCTCCGTAGAACCTCTGAGACGTGTGAAGCCCTAAAACTGTACTTTTAGACTCCTATGAGACCGGCATGTCGACGTTTTTCCTAGAGGCGAATATCCCTCTTAGGCACCATTCAGGCACCCACGAATCACATACGTGTTCTTTCTATATTTCTCACAGATACATGATGTACCCATGCTGATTAACATGTGGATAGGGGAAGGTTTGCTACTAATTTATTTATTTTTTCATATGTGAAAATCACAGATGTCTGAACGAGGCCTAATATGGCAGCACGCGTAGTACGTATGGCTTTATTGTAGAATTTCCAAATCTAGACGACACTTAAGCTTTCAGGGGGCCTCAGAAATTGTTGACAGTAATTCCCTAATGAGGGTGTACTATTTAAAGCTATATGACTGGCTTTACTGAGAGATTTATACACCATAAGTTGTTTTCTGTTATGTATGTAAGAACACGATGCCAGTCTCTAAGTAAAACCTTCTGAAGCAATTTGTTATGACTCTCTCAGTAATAAGTTAGTGTTTCAATTATATTGTGCCTCGAGAGACAGGGGAATGCAGCATAAAACAATGTGGAGGCAGAGAGTGCATGCATGGCACTCTTATGTCTAGCTGAATTTAGTTAATTAGCTTGAATAAGTGCATGCTAGTGTTACAGAAAATGAACCCACCACATGACATTATATTATATTACTGGCCTGAAGCTTTCTATCGTCATAAAACCCGTCGGCCCTCAACATCGCTAAGGACAGCAATGATTCAGAAGCGAATTAATGAAATAAAGTGTCAGTGAAATGACTTTATAATTAAAATATATACCGATAGGAAACAAGTGCCTTGCAGTCGTTTGACGGGGCTGGATTGGGTGTTGCTGATTCTATGCTCAGAGCCAGCGACAGCTGCAACAAAGAAACAGCTCCCTCTGTTCTGCACCATCAGCATAGCATACATCCTCATTTCCAATATCGCCGCTCCTTTATCTCACTCTGACTGATGCCTAATAAGGTGATTGCTATTTACTTTGCACCAACAGCTAATCTGTTAATGATTGATTTTAAATTTGTGTAGCCATTTGTCTGTGGCAAGAGCTGAGTCTGTGGATTACAGACTTTGTTGGATTGATGAATTAGGATTTTTAAAGTTAATATAAACCATCTATGTTGTTAAATGTATCGGCTGCCTGATACATAGCAACAGGTAATATATGGGTCTTATTTAGGAGAAATGAAATACTACTTTTACTGCTTATCGTAGCGTTACAACTGAATTTTAAAGAGCATCCAAACATCAATAAGGGGCTATTACAATATCTGAGATTGCCTAGTACAGATCAATGCAGGCATTCTCGCCATTCGGTTTGCCAGCTGTGGTGGGACAATCGTGAACATTGACATACATTAAATCAAAGTTCTTGTTTTCCTTTAAACTATGCCCCGTAGAAATGTCAGACAGTTTTATTTTGGTTATCATTATTTGGACTTGGTGTTCTTAATCTGCAAGGTTTACGTCATAAAAAAATTGGTGCACATCTTTTTTTTTTTTTTTGTAAAATTAGCGATTTTTTTAACACATGCTGCTTTTAATAAGGTCTCATTCAGATTTCGGTTATTTTTTTTCGTACGTAAAAAGTGGTCTGAATTTCATCAGCGTTTGGACTTATTCACTTATCCGATTTTTCCATGTACGAGAAAAACAGACCAATTATTCTGATCAGAGTGTGGTCTGAGAGTTTCTATTTTTTTTCTATATGGACAAATAAAGAAAAATTATCCACCTTCTTCATTCTGACAGTCCAGGAAAATCATGTGTTCCTCAAAGTGCGGGCCGATTGCCTCACAAACCCATTGACTTGCTTTTCCGATATTGATCTGACCATTGGAAGAAAATTGGGCATATCTTCACTATTCTCCGCGGACCTCTCGGTCCCTGAAAAATCAAAGGCATATAGACTGTCACCGCTGCAAGCACTGTATGTGAAAAACACGGATAGCTCTCATACGTGAAAATTAGACATGTGAATGAGCTTTTTTTGCCAGTTTTTACCGTCAGAGATTGGTTAGGGTTTCATCTCTATTTCTCTCATGGAAAAAAGACCGCCAGGCTACGTTCCCACGATGATCTTTTGGTACATTTTTGACTATGCGTATTTTTACTGTCTTAAAAATGCAGCATCTTACAGTTCCAGCAAAGTGGATGGAATTTCTAGAAATCTCCTGCCACTCAGTTTTTTTTTACTCAGCATAGACTGACCTGAGAGACGTTTCAAATCCACAACATGTCAGTTTCTCCAGTGAGTATGCTGAGTTTTCTGTGTAGATTTTTCATACACACTTGCATTAGATGTGGAAAATCCACAGATTAAAAAAAAGCACGTGTTTTTAGTGCATTTTCACAGTGGAAAAGTGTAACACAGGTGTCTGGATGCAATGCACAGAGGGCACGAGAAGGAAACAGTCAGAGATAGTAGTAACTCTATTTATATACAGTGACTTAAAGTAACTCTAAAGGTACCTTCACACATAACGATTTCTTTAACGATATTGTTGCAACTTCACGCTTTTTGTGACGTAGCAACGATCCCGCTAATGATCTCGTTATGTGTGACAGCGACCAACAATCAGGCCCCTGCTGGGACATTGTTGGTCGCTGGGGAATGATCAGGACCTTTTTTTGGTCGCTGATCACCCGCTGTCATTGCTGGATCGGCGTGTGTGACGCCGATCCAGCGATGTGTTCACTTGTAACCAGGTTAAATATCGGGTTACTAAGCGCAGAGCCGCGCTTAGTAATCCGATATTTACCCTGGTTACCATTTTAAAAGTAAAAAAAAAAACAGTACATACTCACATTCTGATGTCTGTCACGTCCCCCGCCGTCAGCTTCCCTGCACTGACAGTCAGCGCCGGCCGTAAAGCAGAGCACAGCGGTGACGTCACCGCTGTGCTCTGCTTTACAGCCGGGTCTGACACAGTCAGTGCGGGAAGCTGACGGCAGGGGACGTGACAGACATCAGAATGTGAGTATGTACTGTTTTTATTTTTTTTACTTTTACAATGGTAACCAGGGTAAATATCGGGTTACTAAGCGCGGCCCTGCACTTAGTAACCCGATGTTTACCCTGGTTACCCGGGGACTTCGGCATCGTTGAAGACAGTTTCAACTATGCCGAAGTCGTTCCCCTGATCGTTGGTCGCTGGAGAGAGCTGTCTGTGTGACAGCTCCCCAGCGACCACACAACGACTTACCAACGATCACGGCCAGGTCGTATTGCTGGTCATGATCGTTGGTAAATCGTTTAGTGCAACGGTACCTTAAACAATTAGGCTGCCGTCACACTAGCAGTATTTGGTCAGTATTTTCCATCAGTATTTGTAAGCCAAAACCAGGAGTGGGTGATAAATACAGAAGCGGTGACGTGTTTCTATTATACTTTTCCTCTATTTGTTCCACTCCTGGTTTTGGCTTACAAATACTGACCAAATACTGCTAGTGTGACGCTGATTCTGCTGCTGGGGCCCAGTGAGCACAAGAGAAGAGGCATGGATCTGGCATTAAAGGCAGCAATGCCCTGATGGTGGCCCTGCGTAAGCAATGTTGCAGTGACCAAAAAAAGTCATTCTGGCGTTTAGATTTTTTCTCTCTAAGCCGTTAACCGATTGGATTCATTCTTTTTATATATTGATAGATTGAGCAATTCTGAACTCGGCGATACCAAATATAAATTTATATGGTTTTTTTATTGTTTTATTTTGAATGGGGCGAATGGAGGGTGATTTAAACTTTTATATTTTTTTTAATTTTTTTAATAGTTTAAAAAACTTTTTTTTTACTGTTTATTTTCTTCAATAGTCTCGATGGGAGACTAGAAGCTGTGATCATCCGATCGCTTGTACTGCATAGAGCAGGGCTGCAGCCCTGCTCTATGTAGCAGAAATGCTCACTTGCTATGAGCGCTGACCGCTGGGTGGCGCTCATAGCTATCCGGCTATGACAACCACAAAGGTCTCCTGCAGACATCTCTCAACTGGGAAGGGTGCTTTTCCTACTAGATGTCTCTAAGCTATTGGCTGCTGGGGATTTTCATGGTGTGCATGCTTCCCCTTTAAAAACAGGGGAGTGTGTGTGCCGCCGGGAGACTTGTGCGTGCAAGAAAGCAAGAAGCAGGAAATGGGGAGATCACCGTGTGGCCGGGAGGTGAATATATCGGGGTGAGCATGCCGGCATTAGTGTTATAACAAGAATGGAATAGTTTAATTTAATTTATGCACAGAGAGATGCAGCCCCTCACCTCAAGAAGGAGGAGGAGCTATGGAGCCATGAAGACTTTGGCGAGAGGTGAGTAACAGAAGTCCAGAACAAAGCTCTGATGTGCCGGGATGGTGGGACTAAGCCCTCAAATCGGGACAGTCCTGCTGAATCCAGGACGGTTGGGAGCTATGTATATGCCCTGCAAGACTATCTGCTTAGTTTATACAGTCAGTTTGGGCTGATGGACATCCTTTAAAATCCATACAGGACACTACAAGGAATCTTCTGAAGCATTTAGGCTGATTGGCTTAATCAATAATGATTACATAAACCAGACTGATTGTGTGTTCTACTTGTCCAGCATATACAAATACAGGTGCTTTACTTAAGGTACCTTCACACTGACCAACTTCACAATGATATCGCTAGCGATCCGTGACGTTGCAGCATCCTGGCTAGCGATATCGTTGTGTTTGATAAGCAGCAGCGATCTGGATCCTGCTGTGACATCGTTGGTCGGAGCAGAAAGTCCAGCACTTTATTTTGTCGCTGGATCTCCCGCAGACATCGCTGAATCGGCGTGTGTGACGCCGATTCAGCGATGTCTTCACTGGTAACCAGGGTAAACATTGGGTTACTAAGCGCAGGGCCGCGCTTAGTAACCCGATGTTTACCCTGGTTACCAGTGTAAATGTAAAAAAAAAACCACTTCATGCTTACATTCCGGTGTCTGTCGCATCCCTCGGCGTTCTGCTTCCCTGCACTGTCAGCACCGGCCAGCCGTAAAGCAGATTACAGCGGTGACGTCACCGCTGTGCTTTACGGCCAGCCGGCGCTCACAGTCAGTGCAGGAAAGCACAACGACGGGGGACAGACACCGGAATGTAAGTATGTAGTGTTTGTTTTTTTTACATTAGCACTGGTAACCAGGGTAAACATCGGGTTACTAAGCGCGGCCCTGCACTTAGTAACCTGATGTTTACCCTGGTTACCAGGGGACTTCGCATAGTTGGTCGCTGGAGAGCTGTCTGTGTGACAGCTCTCCAGTGACCACACAGCGACGCTGCAGCGATCGGGATCGTTGTCTAGATCGCTGCAGCGTCGCTAAATGTGACGGTACCTTTAGGCCTCTCTAAGGCTGGAGTCACACTAGCGAGTTTTACGGACGTATGAGTGCAGAAAATACGTCCGTAAAACACGCCTAACAAACGTTCCAATTATTCTCTATGCCCCTGCTCCTATCTGCCGTATTTTACTGATCAGTATTATACGGCTTTCTACGGCCGCAGAAAATCGCCGCATGCTGCGTTTGTCACCGTATTGCGCAAAAAAAACGCCAATGAAAGTCTATGGAAGCCAGAAAAATACGGATTACACACGGACCAGTAGTGTGACTTGCGAGAAATACGCAGCGGTGTTAGAGAGAAAAGCCGACAATTCAGTGCGGTGTACAGTAAAATCACACTGACAGCTTACAGTAGAATAGGTAGAATAAATGTGTACACATAGAATAGGTATATATATATATATATATATATATATATATGTCAGTAGACACATATATGTATATATATTATTACTTCATACAGCGCTAGATAGCTTTAAAGCCGGTAATTCAATTACCGGCTTTTGCTATCTCCTTCCTAAACCCGACATGATATGAGACCTGG